>NC_047141.1:30104647-30405295 GCF_009829125.3 Periophthalmus magnuspinnatus | reverse complement strand
ACTGACTGTAAACTTGTTACTGGACCCACTTAAGCCCTTTACAAACAGCGCCCCCTGGTGTTCTCTGGGTGCTGTTCCTGGCGCTTCTGCTCTGTGCTCTACATACAGTTGAAACCTGAAGTTTACAGACACTATATAAAAACACACATATGCTTTTTTCCCCTCACTGTCTGACAGGAAATAAGACTAAACATTTCCTGTTTTAGGTCAGTTAGGAGGATTGATAAAATTATTTCTATTTGCTAAATGTGAGAATGATGAGAGAAGGACTTTTTAGAGTATTTTTCATTACTTTCAGAAGTTTAACTATTATGATTAATACTGGTCACTATGCCTTTAAACACTTTGGTAAAACCCAGATGATGATGTCATGTCTTTGGAAGCTTCTGATTGGTTTATTGACAACATTTGAGTTAATTAGGGACGCATCTGTGGATGTGTCTGAAGGCACACCTGAAACACACTAATTCTTTGTGTCTATGTCACGGGAAAGTCAAAAGAAATCCGCCAAGGTATGAGGAAGAGAATTGTGAACCTACACAAGTCTGGTTGATCCTTGGTGCAATTTCCAGACGCATGAAAGAACCATGTTCATCTGTTGACTTTGTGAATGAGCTGTGAAGAGAAGTTTGAATGCTCTGCATTTACACATATACCGCGGTCAGGCTTAATCTGAGTAGGACACTGATGAAGTTACAGTGCGTCGCTTGTCTTTATGGGCTGGACACAGATGTGTGTAAAAACGACAGGAGCTGCTTGTGATGTTATGGAGCAGATTGTGCTAGTGGACATCCAGAACATGGATGTATTGGGTTCAGGAGGTCACAGATGTGGTCAGCGGTGACATTACCTCCACGTGCAGAGGGCGAGTTTCAGTATTTATGTTACTCTGACGCCTGCTCGTGTGTCGTGTGAGGTAAAGTGAGGCTGAGCGTGGTCCAAATTAGATTTTGCACCTTTGTTTTGTATTGATCGTGTTTTCTGTGTAGGTGACAAAGGCCAAAAGGTTATTTAGTAAGTAGGCTAATAATGCAGGCAAAATCTGTATTCCCCCATCTAAAATTACACCCCCCTCCAAAATTATGTTCTTGTGACAATGACAGAACGTGACATAAAGTTACCTATTAGAGAGAGTCTTTGTGCAGTTGTATAGAGAATCTCATAAGTAGTAGATCTGTAATACTGATCCTTGGGCCTATTGGTGCTGCTGAATTGTGTGGATGAGAGGTAAGGGCTGCCTAATAAATTGCAATTCAATTTAAACTGCAATTTGTAGAATTTCAAAGATAGCACCATACAGGGTTGACTCCAGTTTTTTTTCACTCATGGAGCAGACTTTCTACTACAACCAATGGTCTGCTGTGTCTCATCACTGACCAAAACAAAAGAACAGAGTGAGGCTTTGGAGAGGCTTTCCTGTTGTGTCTCCAGAGATCTCCTGGCGCCCCCTGGAGGCTGTGGCGATGTCTAAGCTTCAGAACACAGAGGAGGGACCCTGGGTCTGATGACCCTACCTGTTGAGACTTTTGTTTGAGCTTTTCTGTTATTGTATTTTACTGCTCACTGGGCTCAAACAGCCCCTAAAGTGATGTTGATTAAAACATGTTGTGAACTGCATGAGATTCACAGCTCAGACTTCAGTCTTTTGTCAAATGTTGATGCAGCTCGATGCATTTAAAATGGGCAGTGTGGCCTGAAACCTGATATCAAAAATTGAAACCACATTAGATGCAAGTAAGATACTTTAAAGTGCAGATATATACATCAGATCATAGTGAGCTTTTCACTTAAAAAAAAAAAATTATAAATGTTTTTTAATGATTAAATAATCATGTGTCACAGCTGTTTTCTGGCCTGATTGTGTCAGGCCTCTCTCAGATGTACCCCAGAGCCTCTGTCAGTGCAGGAGATTAAAACTACACACTGACCACAACATGTTCAATGAGACAGAAACTGAGCTGCTCAAGGTCTGAAATGTGCCTTACCTCTGGCTTATATAACTGCATATAGTTTTGTGTATAACTTTCATTATTCCTCTCTGGAATAATCTTTAAAAGCCTCCTATTGACTGGGGTTGGAAATGAGCACTTGTGCTATAACGCTTAAATTCACTGTAAATGCTATGGCCATATTAAATACATAAACAATAAAACACAGGTAAATACAGCGTGTTCACTGTAACTGTCCCACCCTTAAAACCACAGTCTGTCAGGAGCAGTGCAGTTTTGAGCTCCAGGATGTTTGCATGCTCTCACTGTGCTCGTTTTAGGTTGGAAGAGGAAACATATAAGATGTGTGGGGAATATGAAACTGGAAACTGCATTAGAAAAGGCTCCTCACAGAGAACTGATGGATGCTGGTATTTCACTAATCATCACAAAGGCTGCATTTATTTAACTAACTAACTAACTTAAAACAATCACACTGCCTCAGGTGACTACTTTGAAGATTTTTCTGGGCCACCTCTAAGTAAGTATAACACAGATTTAGTTTATTGCGGTAACTATTAACAAGTTATTGTAATTGGCTTTAAGCACCACTCTCTATATTACATCTCTACAGGGTTTTGGCAAAGTTGTGCTAAAATCAATCAATACTTAAAGATCAGGTAGTGGACAGGGAGCAGGTGGGTCAGGGCTAGGGGTCAGGCAGTGGACACTTAGAATAGTTACAATAGAAGGCCTAGGTCTTTGAGTGTCGGTGCTAATGCTTAAAAATGTAAACTAAACAATTAACATGAAAACAAAGAGCAAATGAAAAATGTAAGTAAAGACTACTGAATGTGTAGGTTACTTCAGTTTGTGATGTTATTTAAATATTTATTATGCTTTGGTATTAGCATTAGCATTTAGACACAAAAGCATACATTTCCAAACACAGAAGTGTCCGCAGGTTGTTTTTTTTTATCATCACGAGTATAGACAGAGAAATATAATTATGATGTTGTGTCATGTGACTGAGGTTGCTGTACCTTGTTCTTCATCAGTTCACTCTGAGCTGTACTTCCATCATCTCTCTCTTTCCGGTGAGTGGCCACCACATATCCAGCGTAGCTCACATGGTTCTGCAGCAGCCACTCAAAGCTGTTGCCTTTGTATTGACCAAACAGCAGCTTTTGTTGAGACAGCTTCCTCTCAGCTTTGGGTCTCTTTTTCTTCACTTGGGGAGTTTGCACTGAGCCATTGGTCTGGACAGTAGACGGGCCAGGCTCACCCACAGAGGGGGTTTCCTTATGAAAAAACAGACAAACAATAAAACATGAACTAAATGTTCTCTAGAACAACTCAACTCCATATTCATATACTCAATAAAGTACAGCCACAGCTCAGCCCCCAGAATTTCATGAGTTCTTCCGTAGTGTGGCTGGGTGCTCCCTTAGACATAGGGTGAGGAGCTCAGTCACATGGGAGGACACACACACACACACACACAGACACAGACACAGACACACACACAGACACACACACAGACACAGACACAGACACAGACACAGACACAGACACAGACACACACACAGACACACACACAGACACACACACAGACACAGACACAGACACAGACACAGACACAGACACAGACACAGACACACACACAGACACAGACACAGACACAGACACACACACAGACACAGACACAGACACAGACACAGACACAGACACAGACACAGACACACACACAGACACAGACACAGACACAGACACAGACACAGACACACACACAGACACACACACAGACACAGACACAGACACAGACACAGACACAGACACACACACAGACACACACACAGACACACACACAGACACAGACACAGACACAGACACAGACACAGACACAGACACAGACACAGACACAGACACACACACAGACACAGACACAGACACAGACACACACACAGACACACACACACACACACACACAGACACAGACACAGACACAGACACAGACACACACACAGACACACACACAGACACAGACACAGACACAGACACAGACACAGACACACACACAGACACAGACACAGACACAGACACAGACACAGCTCACAGTCCTGTGTAAAGACACAGCCCTGATTTTCAGACGCTGTGCAGAGGTTCAGGAGCAGGAGGATCTTCTTCGCCCGTCCCTAATGACGTCCTCCACGATGACGTCCTCCACGATGACGTATCATGTGTAACACATCAGACACAACGCACAAAAGTAGAGCCACAAGCGAGTGAAAATGAGCCAAAACAAAAGTCTTTGAAGAGCTTTTTAACAAAGGAGAAAAGGCCAACTGAGGAACCAGAAGAGGAGACTACGACCTCCAAGAAAAAGAAAGATAAATTTAACAGACAACACCAGGAGTCCTACTTAAATATGGGTTTGTCGCTACAGGTGACTCACGTGCAGAGTCCGCTCTGTGTAATATGCGGAGGAAAAGCAAATGAGGCAATGAAACCTTCAAAAATGCTCTGGCACATGGAGACTAAGCACCTGGGATTAAAAGATAAGATTTAGAGTTTTTGAAAGAACCCAATATGAACAAGAAGGAAAGAAGAAACAAGTGCAGGTCTCCCTCTGATGCAGCGGTGTGGTGAGTTGTATTTTTTATGCACTTAACTTATTTTTGCCATATTTATCTGCCACGTGTAGAAGGCTTGTCCGTGAAAATAAAACTACATTATTCCGTTACGTTATTATTATTATACAGAGTGTTATCTTCATTTTAGATGTCAAAAAGTATTTGCGGCTCCCACTGTTTTATTTTCCGTGGAAACTGGGTCCAAATGGCTCTTTGCGTGTTAAAGGTTGCCGACCCCTGGTCTATGGTCAGAACACTTTAAAGATTGTGGGGCTCAATCCTTGTTACTGTCAGATGAATTTATTTGGGAAG
Organism: Periophthalmus magnuspinnatus; assembly: GCF_009829125.3. NCBI lineage: Eukaryota > Metazoa > Chordata > Actinopteri > Gobiiformes > Gobiidae > Periophthalmus > Periophthalmus magnuspinnatus. Next base: position 30,400,422 of record NC_047141.1, on the reverse strand, counting down.
ACAAAAGCAGGTACAAGATAGATCTATTATACAGGTTATAGAGTGGCCACAGAGCCCTACTGTAAGGAAATGTGGACAATTATAATCAATATTCATGTAGAGTTTTAGATATTGTTCTTACATTGTGCCGTCTGTCCAACACCAGCAGTGTACTTACATTCAAATGAGACGCACTTCTTCTTTCTGAAAGAGAATACAGCTAAAATAAGAAACAAGGTACATATATTATTTTGAATATTTTGAACTTATATGTAGCTTTAAAACAACCTGTTTATACCATGTCAACAAGAAAAGGCCTCTTATCAGCCATTAAACAAAAAGACAAATAATGTAGTGAATGTGGAGTAGGCTGATCAGTGGATAAGTGCTTTTTTCCTGTAGCTCAGCTCTGACTGGAGCTGTCACTGTATTTTTATGTAGCAAATAAATCCACAGTAAAAACAGCCTCGATGCGTCTCACTGGACTATACGATAGTGCACATGACCATGGCTTCCACTTCAATAGGCTACATTCTGTGTTTGATTTGAGCATTTTCTGTTGCTCTCGCCCCCTGCTCAGTAATCTCCTATCCATAGAACAGAAACTGATCATCTTTAGCCGCATGTCACTTCCTGTACAAGATACACTGATTCTTGTTGATTCTGTATTGAAAACTACTCAGCTACTTCTGTCTTTTAATTTGCTCCACAGGGACAAAGACAGTTATTTGATTGATTGGATGAATTCATGTTTCCTAGTACAGTATTAAACATCTCTGTGTCCATGGTAACGCTCAAGGGCGTTGGCCACAGGTTGTTTGTAAATGACCTGAATGATCCTCACTACCTTCAGCTGCAGCTCTGTGTGTGTCTGGTGCAGCAGACGCTCCAGGGCCTGTAACACAAGAAGGACCCGTTTAATTATTAAATCAAAAGATTTTATGTGGAACATAAGCAAAGGCTTTAATCTGTTATATTGGTCAATTCTGATACAAGACAAAGTTTTATATCGTGGAGATTTGTGAGGCTTTGCTTTACCTGCAGCCACCTGTGAATGAGTTACACTGTTATGAAAGCCTGTGTGGGCTGAGCACAAATGTACAGGATATATCAATATATCAATCAAATCAATGAGGATATTGTTGTCTACAGTATTACAATGACAACTGTAGCACAACTTATGATATTGTTGCCATTAAAATTCAGTTTAGAGTTGCCTCTGCTATACTATTACTTCAATTACTACAGCTGTTATTACCAAAGCTGGTGACAGTTTGTTTTTTCAGTGCTGTGGTCTGAATCTCCTGCTGTAGGTCTTCGACAGGTGACGTTACGGTACCTGGAGAAAACGTCACAGGAGGCGACATTGACTGTCGCCTTGTCCGTGCAGCAGGTGGCAGGTCTCTTGTTGCTTTAGCTGAAAACAGGAAAATAAAAATCACCCATTTCAAGTTCATTGTTGTTATTATTCAGTCTGAGTCTAAAAATCAAATGAATGAATGAGCATTCAATCATTTGATTTTTAGAGGGGCACAGGTGCGAGAGATCAACTGGTGTAGATTTTTTCATGGCTGATGCCGATTGTTTAGAATCCAGAGGGACAGACAATGAGCTCAGCCAATATGTTTTCTGTTGATTTTGATTATTTTCTCCAAGTTCGGTAAAATAAATTTACTGCAAACTCACCTGCAGCCCTTTTTAACCACCAACTTCAGGAGACACTAAAGTGTTAAAAAATGTTGTATGTGTATTTTTAGGCAGCAGATCGACCATAACAATATATCGCCCGTGCTGGAGATTTAAGGCCCATGTTAAATACTGCACACATGATCTGTAGCAAAATATTTTTTTGTGAACATTCTCAAAACCTATTAGTGATAAAACGTTTTATTTTGTTATATTTTTCATTTTGAATAACCTTGTAAAATATGTTTTTTATTTTGGTTTCAACATTCATTTCCATGTACAATATTAGGGTTCCACTTAATAATTGTTGTTACACACCCTGTAGCACATGTGGCACTGCCTCTGTTCCTCTGTCAGAACAGGGCAGGCTGTGTGCTGGGAGACCAAGTTGTTACTGTGCACTAATTTATGCCTTATGACATTAACCCTATAGCGTCGGATCCTATTGTCGGCGAAAGCGCGCGGATGCGGCCTTTCCAGCAGCGTAACTCCGCCCAGTCGTGCGCTCATGTAAATTCAAACAGCGTCTCAAAGCGGAGACATGGGGCTATTTAAATATTTTTCCGTCAGTTACGGTGATCTGCCTCTGTTGCTCCGCGAAGGCGACGAATGAGAGCGCGGGGCTGCGGGGATTTTCCCAGTCATTTATTCGATGCGTAAAAAAGTGAAAAATAGAAGTAGATGTGTGAAAAAATGCAGTAAATTCTGATACTTCCTTTAATATGATTTTTATGGCTAACAAAAATCTAAAAGTCTAGGTGACCTATACTGGCCCATAGTGCTCAGTCCTTAAAGGGTTAAATGATAATCTGCATGAAATGAACCCCGTCTCCCGCGACCATTCTGTCCATGCTACAGATCCAGACATTATGAAAAGAAATAGTAAGCATGTTGTAAATATATTACTAGTCTAGTTGTTATTACATAAAGGCAGGAGTGACTCACAGTTTGAGCTGATCTTAGGACTAACCACAGTCTCTACAAAAGCATTTGGTGATTTTTTTATTGAGCACACGAATTTATATGTGCTGAGATTAGGACTACACTAAAAAGGCACAGGGTCTACTGTTGTTGACCTAATAATCATGAAGGTCCAGTGTCCGCGATGTCTGAATATTCAGTTCATTCTCACCCAGTTCCTGCGCCTCCTCGTTGCAGCCGATGTGTCTCAGAGTAGTGATGGTCCTGTGCAGAGCTCCGGCCCCTGTGCACCGGGACACCAGGAGCGTCGTGATGTCCTCGCGGGACTTGCCCTCCACTTCTCCTGCTCTGATGCGCGGCTCCTCTGAGCTGTCAGTCAAATGAAAACAGAACTTTTCGAAATCTTTGCCCCTCAGTTCAGTGAGAATATGGCAGATTTCCGTCTTTATGCTTTTAGGAGCCATGAGACGCGCTGTCCTGCACTTCAAATGTCGAGCGAATAAAGAAAGAGAGAAAGAGTTTCTGTTTTCCCCGCAGCACAAATTCACTGGAGCTTATCAGTGAGAGAGAGAGAGAAAGAGAAGGGGGGGGGATATCAAGTTACAAAAAAAACCCCAAAAAACAAAACAACTTTATAAACATTGTTTTTTAATCTGTTACAGAAAATATGTAAATGCATCAATTTCCCAGAAATCAATACAAGTTCAATCCTTATTTAAACTATACACATTTTTAAATAACTGACTGAACTATTTGATACTGAAAAAATTAAATAAAAATCAAATGAATAAATTGAAATTAAATATCAAAATAATACATTAAAATTAAATAAATATCAAATTAAAACATTAAATAAAATCAATAAATAATAATAAATTCATTGATTAGCAACATTAACAAGATGAATAAAATAATTTATCCAGTTTTTTTTTTTTTTTTTTCTATCAAAATGAGGAAGTCAGGATTAACAGCTTCAATGAGCAGCTTTTGCTGTTTTTTTCAAAGCGGTGTTTGAAACACTGTCCGCTCACAGCAGACACACCGGTCTGTCCTCGTCTCCTTTAGTCACGGTGAAGCCAAGTGCTACATACACTTCATCAAACTTCCTCGTCTTACTTTATTCGTTTATCTCATCACCTCCGTCTATCTCTCTTTCTTTTCATCCCTGTTAAACATTTTTCCATCGTGTCTCTTGAGGGGTTTGTTCACTGCTCTATGTTCACAGTCTGTTCACTGTTCATCTCCTGCTCCTTGTGCACACAAACCTACACCATAGAGCTAATACACCTGCACACACTCTGACAATGACAACGACACTGCCACCTACTGTAATGGATTTGCAATTACACTTTATTCTACTACAGCAAAAAAAAAAGCATGTTCCTGGAGTCACACGCTCCGCCCCAGGAGTGAGGCCCCACTATTTGAGAAGGACTGAACTAGATAAAGATGCTGTCATGTGTATGTCTTAGTCTAATCATGAGTATATAGGTTTTGGCCCTGTTTTGGTCCTTATGTCGGTCCTCATTTTGGCCCTCGTTTTGGCCCATGTTTACCAGGAAGTAAAATGATGTAACAGCTGATAATAAACCATAAACCAATATAGAGGCAACAGAAAATGAAAACACACCAAATAAAACCTGGACTCGACATTTTATTTTAAAACAGAGCAGAGCAAATATATCACCAACTCCACAGCTGCAAAAAAAAAATTATCTTCATAAATTTAAATACATAATTATTGATAGGTTACCTGTCAACAGATCCTAGAACTTGTTTTGTAGCTCATTAGACGTAGCCAACAAACAGAAACTGTAATCAACAGGTGATCAGTCTGTTAGACCCAGAGCAGACATTAACATGTGTGAAGACTCTGTCTCCATCCCACAGGAGACTCGTTGTTGTAACACATGTCTAAGTTCATTATCTCATGGGTGTGAAACCAAAGTCACTCTGCTTTGAAATGGTTGACAGAATGTTTTTCTGTTACTTGTAGGTTGAGTTCACGTGACTTTAGTGCATAGTAGAGATCCTCTAGTTTAACCTGAGCTGAGACAGGTCAGAATCCTCTGTGGAGTTCTGTGTGTGACAGATGTGTGGACCTGGTTTAAGGTTCATATCTCTAATTACTGGACCTATCCACATGAAACTAAAACTCACACAAAGTTCAGCGTCTTCTGTGTCAGTGTTGAAGGGTATGTCAAGTAATAAAGCTTCTAAGTTGCATTACAAATACATATATCAAAAATATGGAATGCATATTGATTGAATAAAGTTTCTTAGGGGCATCACATATACATATATATCTTTTGATACTGAAATCATAGAAGTTTTGAATATTATTATGTAATCACCATTTTTATACTGAATTTATATATTCTTTGAATGTTGTATCTTTTTGGAGGTTGTCTAACAAGCACCATACTAAAAGTTGAACACCATCTACTAACACTGAAATTAGGTTAAAGGTAAAACGTGAATTATGGAAGACAGTTGGTGCTTTGCAGAAACTCCTTTAACCGAGTTAAGGCAACATAGTAGGAGGTGAATCATGTCGTTTGACAGCCACGATGTTTATACTAGAGTGGAGCATCTTGTACTAAAACTGAAACTATGTTAAAGGCGACATTGTGTGATATGAATTGTGGGAAATTGTTGGGGTGTGTAGACGCTCCTTTACAGGGACAGGGCGGTCGGATGAGACTCAAGGCCAGAAAAATAAACTGGTGCAGCCTGGAGAGATGAGGCCGAAGGGAGGAACCTGGGCGACAACCTACTCAACATAATATTTGCATATTCATGTTTCATGTTACATTTTTATGTTACGGGGCCAGGGAAAGGCAGACAGACCGCCTGCTGCACACACGAGGGAGAGATCATATGACCCCGGGTCCTGTATTAGATTGTAACTGTGAGGGGAATAAACTTTTAAGATTTGAACTGATCAAATCCAGTCGTCATTTTGATAGAACACGCCTAACAGTGTAAATAAACAAAAGTCAAATGTTTTTTTCACAACAGATTCAGAAAATTGAGCCATTATTCAACCTCAAAAATGTGATTGTGTCATGTTGGACTTTAAGACTTACGATTAATATGACAAGTTTGTGGAGCTGATCCCAAACTACTAACAGAAGAGCTTTATTACATAAGGCGTAGCCCTCAAAGAGCACTTTCAGATTTTCATATACATACTGTTATGACCCAGTGAAGCACTCTCCCTCTCTTCTTAATCCAACTTAAATGATAAGGTTCAACATATGTGGATCATACATTTGGACATTTCTTTCAAAAACTTTAAAATTCTTTAAGACTGTACACTCCGTCTGTAAATCAGATTATGAGTGAACCTGAATATAAAGTGATTTTATCTGTCTGCTTATCTCAGTATAACTTGACTTTCTCATTTATTTATTTGTCAATCAGACATAGATATAAAACAAAGCCTGTCTATAACAGAGTAAAACATAAAGAGTAGTTGTGATTAGAGGTATAAGACAGGACAAAAAGAACTCAAAACCCAGACTGAAGCAGGACTAGACTCAACATTTACAGACAGTAAGAGGAGACAGGGGCACAGGAAGTGGAGACAGGGGGACAGTAAGAGGAGACGGGGGGACAGTAAGAGGAGACGGGGGGACAGTAAGAGGAGACAGGGGCACAGGAAGAGGAAACGGGGGGACAGTAAGAGGAGACGGGGGGACAGTAAGAGGAGACGGGGGGACAGTAAGAGGAGACGGGGGGACAGTAAGAGGAGACAGGGGGACAGTAAGAGGAGACGGGGGGACAGTAAGAGGAGACAGGGGGACAGTAAGAGGAGACGGGGGGACAGTAAGAGGAGACAGGGGCACAGTAAGAGGAGACGGGGGGACAGTAAGAGGAGACCAGGGGGACAGTAAGAGGAGACGGGGGGACAGTAAGAGGAGACAGGGGCACAGTAAGAGGAGACAGGGGGACAGTAAGAGGAGACGGGGGGACAGTAAGAGGAGACAGGGGGACAGTAAGAGGAGACCAGGGGGACAGGAAGAGGAGACAGGGGGACAGTAAGAGGAGACGGGGGGACAGTAAGAGGAGACGGGGGGACAGTAAGAGGAGACAGGGGGACAGTAAGAGGAGACGGGGGGACAGTAAGAGGAGACAGGGGCACAGTAAGTGGAGACAGGGGCACAGTAAGAGGAGACGGGGGGACAGTAAGAGGAGACAGGGGGACAGTAAGAGGAGACGGGGGGACAGTAAGAGGAGACCAGGGGGACAGGAAGAGGAGACGGGGGGACAGTAAGAGGAGACGGGGGGACAGTAAGAGGAGACCAGGGGGACAGTAAGAGGAGACGGGGGGACAGTAAGAGGAGACGGGGGGACAGTAAGAGGAGACCAGGGGGACAGGAAGAGGAGACAGGGGGACAGTAAGAGGAGACGGGGGGACAGTAAGAGGAGACGGGGGGACAGTAAGAGGAGACAGGGGGACAGTAAGAGGAGACGGGGGGACAGTAAGAGGAGACAGGGGGATAGTAAGAGGAGACGGGGGGACAGTAAGAGGAGACAGGGGGACAGTAAGAGGAGACAGGGGGATAGTAAGAGGAGACGGGGGGACAGTAAGAGGAGACAGGGGGACAGTAAGAGGAGACCAGGGGGACAGTAAGAGGAGACGGGGGGACAGTAAGAGGAGACAGGGGGACAGTAAGAGGAGACAGGGGGACAGTAAGAGGAGACCAGGGGGTCCGAACCCCCTGTGATTTCTGCCTATATTTTATTATCAGACTGGGTTATGTTGTGTAAAATATAGAATATATTGTTGATTCTATCTTAATTCATTGTGTGATTATTTACTTTATTTAACAGCTGTTTATTTGTGAACTCTGCACTATTCTAAGTTAAACAACTATCACACAACATCCATTCAAACTCGTATTTTTCTGTCTACAGGTTTTGGACTCGTTAGTCATCAAGTTCTGTTTGGAGAAATATTAAACCTGTATTGTATATAAATTATTTCAATTATATTAAATGTATTTTTTCCTTGCATTCCTGTGTATATGGAATAAGACGTGAGTGAAACATTAGCTCATTTGGAGCCCGTCTTACGATGATTATGATTATTATGATTTTGGCCACATTTTAAATTAGGTGAAGTTTATGCAAAAGCACCAATTCCCAATTCCTTTTAGAGATTATAAATCAGTCATTCAGTCTATACCAAAAGTACCAAGCCTGTTGGAAAATACACTTCAATCTGGGCATTAAGTATTGGCCATTATGCCCAAAGTTTTTGGAAGTAAGAGCAAGTGTGATAGAGATTTAAGTATAGTCATGTTGTGTCTTTAAAAACATTTGATCTGTGTCTGTCAGACCCACACCAGACATAAACATGTGTGAAGCTCTGTCTCCATCCCACAGGAAACTTGTTGTTGTTCTACCTGTCTAAGTGTAAAAGTTCATTATCTCATGGGTGTGAAACAAAAGTCACTCTGCTTTGAAATGTATGTAGCATTGTCATTCTGATATAAATAAATAAATAATGCTCAGCGGTGGTTTTAGACTGGGATTTAGACTGAGAGGAGAACTGGGGGAGAGGCCGGGAGGCCAGGGCAGGCCTGGGCTCTGTCCTGTCAATAACAATAAACCTTTTTTCTTGTATTTCAAAACTCACCGAGCTTCGCAAATGGATTACTTTTCATCTAGAACTGTAATTTTTCCACAACAGTGACCATTAAAAGTGTTATCTGTAAAAGCTGTATTTGATTTGAAGATCATATTACATTTTATTTGTGTCAAAAAAAAAATCATATATTTACTCCAAAGTCATTTTAACAGTAAATATTCTGTAGTTTGAGAAGTAGTGTGCAGCCAGACCCTTCTACATCCTGTTTAAATCCTGACATGTCTGTAATGGGACCACAGAGCAGGACAAACGTCCGTCCTAACGTGGGTTGGTTCTAACGTGGGCCGGTCCAACCAGTCTCATTTGTGTCACGTGTCTCTCTTTTCTCCAAATCCTTGTGTCATTCAGGACTAAATATATCACTTCATTTACCTGAGATAAAGAACAGTTTGGTTCTTGTATTGATTCTGCAGAGCTGTCTCTCTCTCTCCTCTGTGCTGTTTTTTCCCCTTCTTTAATGTAAGCAGCCATGTTTGTTTTGACAAAAATGGACCATGCCTCTCTCTGATTGGTTAATCTGCCTGTCAATCATGCCCTCTGTAATCTCTGGAGACAGGATAGGGCTCCAGACCCACTCATTTTTGTAAAGATCTGGCAGGACAGTAAACAGCTATACTATGTGGAGCAATGGTTTAATCTTCAACAAATCTCTACTTTTAGGTCCCTTTCTTCAAAAAAGACATTACTGTTAAAATGACTACGTTTAAAAAGTGAATTTAAAACAGCACATGATAGAGACAGACAAAAGTGTAAGACAGGGGTGTCCAAACTTCTTGCACAGAGGGCCAGATTTGGTGAGGTGAAAATGTGCAGGGGCCGAACATTCACCCTGATCATTCTTTGAACCATTAATATTAAATGCACATGAACTATTTAATTATTTTTACTTTTTATTGCAAATGGCTTTCACCTTCCAAAACAAAATGAATTATACACAGATTATAAATATGAAAAAGTGAACATTTACTCTGTGGTTTTGATTATCACAATAAAGTAAATTCACTGAGATTTTCACATTTATTCACCAAACAAATAAAAAACTGAGACTGGACTGAAACTGAGATCTGGACTGTAGTAAATAGGCCCGGTCTGGCTCAAAGACGGTGGTTTGGATCTGCAAAACGTCACGCAGGTAAGTCAGTCTTGTCCTCGCACGGTTCTTTTTAAAGTTCATAACCGAGAGCCAAACAAACTCAGCATTTTCTTAGCAAATGTTTGAATTTCTTTAAATTTCTTTCTGGTGTAAGCAATGATCACATAGAAAAGCAGTGCAAATCTAATTCTAAAAAGCTTAAGTTGGTAACTTCATCAGAGCCACTGTTTCTTTACAACAGGAATGAATCTGAAAAAAAAAAACACAAAGTAAAATAATGAGCAACACACTGGTCACATAATATGGACACAGCTCCTGTCACACACTCATCTCTCTGTGCTCATTATGTTATGTCTGTACACTCCACAAATCAGTTGCATCTTTAGTGATCAAGTCTAAACAGTTCAAGTTTCTGTGGGACTCAAATGATCTAATTTAACCCCTGATATGTCACTGGAAAGAGGAAATGAAATCTTATTCCAAGTGCAATTATAAATTGACAGCAGGCCTGTCAAGATCACACATTTGGAAACACGATATATCGCTACAGAAATACTGTGATAAACGATAATAATGAAACAAGTTTATGCCAGGATTTAAATAAAGATAATCCCGGTAAACAAATTTCAAAGAATAGATTCATTAAAGAGTTACAACAGACAAACAGCAGAATGTACCAATAGTTTGACTTATTCACCCCTCTAAAGCTCAAATCTTATTGTATTGCAACAAAAATACCCCATACAGTATATCCCACTTTAGTAAAGAAAAAGTACTCATGATAAATACTGAGGCCCCAAATATACTGTTCCAGTTGTCATATACTGAACGATATAGTCATTATTGTGACAAGGCTAACACACAGTGTCATAGATGTCATAGTCTCTGTGAGAATACTACTTCTACTTCTACTACTTCTGCTTCTGACCACAGGCTGACAGAGCTGGATAGTACTCAGTTACATTTCATTGAGTAACTTTTGAAAGAAATTGTGCTTTTCTAGCAGTATATAATTTGAGTAAAAGTTGTGTTCCTCTTCCCTCTGTGAGTGAGTCTAAAGTGACTTGAGCTTTATGTCGACAACATGAAATGATTTGAACATTTGTGTTTTTCGTGCAGCTCCTTCAGATGTGATTTAGTTTGGCTCATTTTTGTGTCTGTCCACTCCTTTGCACTTCTACTTGAGTAATATTATTTGAAGTTTTGCTATTAAAATGAAGCTTATTATAAGTGGTACCGTGTCATACCTGGTGCCTGATTGTTCTCCCCTTCGTGGCGATCTTCTCGTTGGTTTGTGTTTAAAGCTGGAGCAGGGGCAGGTACCGCCCTTAGCATCGCGGTGTGAGATGTACTTCAGAACACGCTCCATGTGAGCTCCGTTCCCTGTGCCCTCCAGGGAGCGTAGCCACTTCATATACCTGCACGAGGAGACAATATTGATACTTTTCAGTGACATCATGGGAGGTGGGGGTGTACTGCATGTGTCTATGGCGGAATGTTCAGTAGTTACCATGGTGACACAATGCACACATTTGTAAACACACCCTGAATTGTTTTTAAGATGTAAGCATAGACTGTGTATATACATGGACATAGCCACCACACTCCAAATAAGGAGTGATCATGAGTGCACTTCCTGCTCCAGTGATTCTGGCTCCAGTTCAGTTTACATTGGAAAGTGGTGTCCCCTCTCTCTGTACCTGCTGCTGTCAGACTCCTCATTTTGGTCTTAAAGGTTCGTATTAATATTTCACTATTTTTTATTTCACTATAGTGTCTGTAACTCAAAACATGAACGAATCAGGCGCCCTCTTCCACTGAGGTCGCGCCCGCTAGCATTAGCAACAAGTTTTGGCTCTTTGGTTGCTATGATACTCGCGGTCAGAATTCCAAATATGGAAGTTGGCTCCAAATTATCCGCTATAACTGCTAGCCTCGATGAGCTTCATTTGACTGGAGCTAATGCTATGGGTGACGTCACACTCACTTAGTCCACTTCTCTGTACAGTCTATGGATCTAAATCTAGACTTAAAACTCAAGAAAAACACAAAATGGATTTATTTCCTGTTTAGGAGTTTGATGTTCAACCAAAAGGTGAGAGTGACTGACTGAAAAACTGTTGGCTAATGCTAGCTAGAGTGTGACTGTAATGTTGAGAGGGATTTTTTCTAATTATGACTTGGTTTGGTGGAACAGCAGTTGTAATAGTAGTAGTAGCAGTAGTAGTAGTAGTAGTAGTAGTAGTAGTATCAGTAGTAGTAGTAGTAGTAGTGGTAGTACTTCAATTGGAAAGTAGCTTGTTGCTAGGAGCAGAGCGTCTTTACTCTTTGAGATCAGTGCACTGTCCTTTAAATAAATAAATAGTAGTAGCAGTAGTAGTAGTAAAACTTGTAGAAGTAGTAGCAGTAGTAGAAACAGAAGTAGTGGTCAAAGCAGTAGTAGTAGCACCCCAATTTTTACCTCTTCTCCATCTCGTCTTCAGAGTTGTACAAATCCTGGCGAGTGACTTTTTCATATTTTCCAAATCCAAGAGGAGCCAGTCCTTCTCTGTAAAAGTGAACCTCCTCCATCACATTTGGAAAGCAGCTCACATACTCAGCCAGAGCGTCCTGACAAATAAACACATGTATGATTATATCTTTCATGCACTCTTTGTGTTTGGACTGATTCATACATATTTGAGTCGTCTTTAACCACTTATTTTCTCCACCTGATGTACGCACTTCATTCTCCAGTTTCAGTCCCAGCAGCACCCCCATCACCTGCCCAAAGACCAGCCCTGGGTCCCTGTTGCTCTAGGGACCCTTCACTCTCCTTTTCGTCCCCACCTTCACCCATGGCCCTCCCCAACCATCTAGAAAGCCTCATCAGACAAGACAGCGTGCTCAACAGTTCGCTATCACCACTTGTTTACATAATTAACATGTCATTTCAATCTGGAACTTTCCCAAGAGCTTGAGAATGTTCCAGATTGGGAACAGATTTTGTACAAGGCTCCACCCACAGGCCTACGTCACCCGGTACAGCTTTACAAACCTGATGTGATGTGCAGTAGTTTCACTAGCAGAACACATGCCGACTGTAATATGAGAGCTTTATGAAGGAGGAGTGACTGTGGACTACGAATGTAGTATTTCCAAAAAAAAAAAAAAAAAGAAAGGTAACATGGTATTCTAAATATAAGTTATGTGATAGCAGCTTATACAACACTGAAGTAAAATACCCCTCTTTAATACCCCATTGAAGCGTAATACTCCTCTTTAATACTCCATAGAAGTGTAATACTCCTCTTTAATACCCCATAGAAGTGTAATACTCCTCTTTAATACCCCATAGAAGTGTAATACTCCTCTTTAATACCCCATAGAAGTGTAATACCCCTCTTTATTACCCCATAGAAGTGTAATAGCCTCTTTAATACCCCATTGAAGTGTAATAGCCCTCTTTAATACCCCACAGTAGTGTAATACCCCCTCTTTAATACTCCATAGAAGTGTAATATCCCTCTTTAATACCCCGTAGAAGTGTAATACTATTGTAATACTACTTTAAACTATTTCAAAAAATGATTAGTCACAATGAGTCGGATTAGCGGTGATTGTTTGGTCGTAGCTCGACAACATATTAAAGACAAGTAGTGACTAGGCTTACGCCACAATGGATCAAAATATAGACGACATATTTTGCATAATCGTTCATGCCCCAAATAGATTCTCATACTGTATGGTGTCCTTTGGTGTCCCTATCTTTAAGTTGGAGCACAGAAATCGTAGGGCGCAGTATCTAAAAGTGAGCTGTTTACCCTCCAGCGCCCTCTCTTTTTCTGCCTGCGCTCACTTTGTTTTTTTTTTTCAGTGAGCTGGCTTTAGTTATTTTTTACAGTTAGTTTCATGTTAAAACTGGAAACAAAATTATCAAAGCCGCAAATAGATGAAGGGCTCCGGGCTACTACTAAACTACTACTACTCATGACAAGTCATGACAACATCCGTAGCATAGCCTATATCTCATCATACAAACACACAAAAGTGGATAGATCCTCTGCTGCAGTTCCTCGTTTTACATATCACATCATTTCATGATAATTTTATATCTCGTTTTAACATGAATCTATCAGGTAAATTGTACAGATAAAGAATAAACTTATGTTTGGGTTGTCCATGACTGTCCAAAATGACTCAATTCAATTTTAATTCAATTCATTTTTGTAAAGCCCAAAATCACAGCCGCAGTCGCCTCTTACAGCCCAACATGAGAATGAAGAACAGTGTGAAAAAGAGAAATCTCGAGGAGAACCACAGTGAAGGAGAGATCCGCTTCCAACCTCTAAATCTGTGATCGTCTGTTCAAGTCTGGTTTTGATGACGTATTTCTGCTGAAGAATAAATAACCAAAGTGGAGGCTCATTGAAAAAAACCAAAGTGGGCGCAGGCAGAAAGAGAGAGGGCGCTGGAGGGTAAACAGCTCACTTTTACATACTGCGCCCTACGGTTTCTGTGTACGCGCTCCAACTTAAAAGACAGCCAAATGACGCTATAATACTGACTATTAGCATACTAGCTAGCCCTATTATTTTACTTGTTTAGATTTAGGTCTGTGGATGGAGTTATAAATAGGAGATAGATGATGTCTAAGGCTCCATTATTGGTAAAAGAAGGATTGTCTTTTCTAACACAAACTGGTTCTTTAACTCCTCTCTCAAACCATTTCTTTTCTCTGGCTCAGATCTGAACCTCACTATGTTCAAAGGAGCGGTTAGCGTCTTTGAGATGTAGATGTACAGTAGACTGGGGTCCCAAGGAGCTCTTGTGACGGTATTGGTACATTCTCTTATTAAAATAACGCTCACTGAACTCTTCACTACACTGAATGGAGTAGACACATTACCTTATCTGGATGACTGAGGGATTACACACTTACAAGTACAAATAAATATAAATACTGTCTCCCAAAATAACTGTTCCATCTTTTAGGTATTGAAGGATCGTGACAGACCAAGTAGTGATATAGTGATATGAATAAAAGAGTACCTTGTTCCTCATGAGTTCAGTCTGAGTCGTGTCTCCATCCTCTCGCTCTTTCAGGTGAGTGGCCACCACATACACTGCGTAGGCTTCATATTTCTGCAAGAGCCACTCAAAGCTTTTGCCTCTGTGTTTGCCAAACAGCAGTAGGTCTCCTGAAAGCTTCGGCTCATCTGTGGAACTCTTTTCCACTTTGCTCTGGGTCTGTTTTGCCCGGGTCATTTTCGCTGAGGTCACACCGTTGGCCCACACGCTGAGGGGCTCTGCAGGCTGCTCAGGATCTCTGTGCTTCTTCTTCTGCAAAGAAAAAAAACTGTCTCACCTGGAGTTTCACAAATTTGTCACATCACATGACACCACAACATTCAATTGGGCCACATCAGGAAAATGGTTGCCCTCAAATTTGCATAGATATAAAAAATATGACTGTGTAACTGCGTATCTCCTGATAAACTGTGTCATACATTTTAATTCACCTTGTCGCGGGCCACATAAAATGACATGGTGGGTCACAATTGGTCCCCGGGCCTTGAGTTTGACACGTGTGCTCTAAACCATATTCAACATCATTAGATTTAAGATTTTACTAACAGTTTTACCTTATCTTTTCAAGTTTTGTAATTTTGGTGAAGTCAGACCTGTCACAGTAATTACTATATCAACTTATGGTTTTGTATATGAAAGCTGGAACTACATATTTTGGGGCACATTATTTATTGTGAATACTTTTTCTTTGCAAATTTAGGAAGACTTTTGTCATTTCAGTTGTAATAGGATAAGATTTGAGCTGTAGATGGGTGAATAAGTCACTTCTACGGTTAATCATTGGTTCATTCCTCTGTTTATTTTTCTCAGCTCATGTCTCTTTATGATCCAGTCTATTTAAAAATGCTTTATTGGGATTATTCTGTTTCAATATTATGTTTTTTCATACAGCAGTATATCTCTATAACAATATGTCGTGCTTCAAACTGTTTTCGTGACAGGCCTAAGGGAAGTTTGTCATTGTACTTCCTGGTTGGACACGGGCAGCAGATATGACATATGTAGAGGTATGTTACCTAGCAACCATGATCTTTACAAGGGCCAAAACTTGTCTCAATTACACATTATTTAGGTATAGACTGATAAAAATAAATGACAACACATTAATTTTTTTAAACAAAGGATTAAAGTGTCAGAAAAATGCTTTCTTTGTGCATAAATTGTATCTGCATTTTGGATGGAGTTTTCAGTATTGATGACATGGGCAGAGGGATTCTGTGTGACCGCTCAGAGCTAACGCCTTTCTTCACAAATGTTAAGTGAAACTATGATAAATATATAGCACACATGTACTATCCCACCAAACTGAGTCACAATTTGAAAAATATATCGATCTGTCAAATGCACTTGAAGTCACCAATAGAAACGATCAGGTTCCTTTGAGACATGGCAAAGTATAATGTAATCAATAAAACTGTCTCTGGCCTCATCTGGGAGTATGACATCTTCAGATCCTACAGTCTGAAAAGTACTGATACCTACAGTACATGAGAGAGCCGCAGCATGGCCAGTCGAGACTAAGATCTGTCACTCTACTTTACAGAGACATGAGGCGTATCTCCTCGAGTTCAGATGTTCGGGACTGACACTGGACTAACCAGTCAGAGGAAGACATGGTCCATTTGTATCATGGATCTATAATAATAAATAATTTTTGTGAACTCAGACTCGTGTTGGGTTTACAGGACGTCCTCAGCTTTCACATAGGTCAGATTTTGTAGAGATTCTACTATATTTTCACAACATAAACGTTTACATTTTTTAAAGTCCTCAAAGCTCCTGAAAGTTAATTTTGTAAGATTAATCCCCACTCTGAGCCGTGCTAGCTCCGCTTTAGCACCTATGGCTAGGCCCGTCACCACGAACATTATACTGACTTATCGTTCAATATATGACGGAACGATTGTTTTTGGGCTGGAGCTCTGCACAGGACCATCGTAAATGAGGAGGCACAGGAACCGGGTGAGAATGGGCACTTTTTCTTTGTACTAATACTTCTGCTTTATGGTTTGATTTTAGTATTTTCATTTATCATCAATATTCACTTCAGTATAGTACACTTCAAAATGTGTTATGGTGACAGGCCTAGCTATCGCTCTGATTGGTCAGAGCTGAAACGTGCACGTGGGTGGGAGGAGCTAGCCCGTATATTTTTGGCATTCACACCAATAAGCTCAGACCAATGAAAACAACACAACACCATCTTTGGCTCATCTTCCAGATCCGATTACACTTCCTTGGTTTGGATCAAAACAAACATGGCGGCTTATGAGGAAAAGTCAAAGCGTCTTTGATGAGATCGTCCTAAAACTGAACGACTGATGCACTAAACTACATTTGCACAGATCTGGAGATGTGTCCACTGCTCCTGCAGTTTAACCCCAGCACCAGAGCAGGACACACACACACGTCCCATTCACTTTTCACATGTTTGTGTTTCTTACATTGAGCGGCGCGTCCATCACCCCCTGTGAACGCACATCCAGACGAGAAGTGTTTCTGCATTCTGAAACAGAGGAGAGACACATGAACAAACTATACACAAAACATCCATACACACAATACACTGATACACACAAAACACTGATACACACAAAACATCCATACACACAATACACTGATACACACTAAACATCCATACACACAATACACTGATACACACTAAACATCCATACACACAATACACTGATACACACAAAACACTGATACACACAATACACTGATACACACTAAACACTGATACACACAAAACACTGATACACACAATACACTGATACACACAAAACACTGATACACACAAAACATCCATACACACAATACACTGATACACACAAAACACTGATACACGCAAAACACTGATACACACAAAACATCCATACACACAAAACACTAATACACACTAAACACTGATACACACAAAGCACTGATACACACAAAGCACTGATACACACAAAGCACTGATACACACAAAACATTGATACTAAACATCGATACACACTAAACATCGATACTAAACATGGGTACACATTAGCCCAGTTCTCTGGCAAACTATGGAAGTTTAGATTGATGCTTTCCAAGTGATATTCAGCTACAACAAAAATAATTAGCCTTGTTTTTTGTTTTTTTGTTGTTGTTTTTTTTCACTTTTCACTCAACATGGCAAACAACCAAACAGAAAATCCACCATCTTAACAGTATTTGTGAGGGACTGGGTCAAAATAGTTGGGACTGTCCCGGGTAAATCACAATAAACAATAAACCATAAAATGGCGCCCTGACCAAAGGTCTACTGTTGTTGACCTAATAACCATGAAGGTCCAGTGTCCGCGATGTCTGAATATTCAGTTCATTCTCACCCAGTTCCTGCGCCTCCTCGTTGCAGCCGATGTGTCTCAGAGTAGTGATGGTCCTGTGCAGAGCTCCGGCCCCTGTGCACCGGGACACCAGGAGCGTCGTGATGTCCTCGCGGGACTTGCCCTCCACTTCTCCTGCTCTGATGCGCGGCTCCTCTGAGCTGTCAGTCAAATGAAAACAGAACTTTTCGAAATCTTTGCCCCTCAGTTCAGTGAGAATATGGCAGATTTCCGTCTTTATGCTTTTAGGAGCCATGAGACGCGCTGTCCTGCACTTCAAATGTCGAGCGAGTACCGCCAAAACAGAAAGTTTCTGTTTTCCCCACAGCACAAATGAACTTATTGGTGAGAGAGAGAGAGAGAGAAAGAGAGAGAGGGAGGGAGGGAGAGAGAGGAGAAGGGGGAGGAGGGAGAGAGAGAGGAAGAGAGAGAGACGAGAGAGAGAGAGAGGGAGGGAGAGGAAGAGAGAGAGGAGGGGGGGGGGGGGGGGGGGGGTGTCATTTGCAGGTCGTGAGGCATGTAGTGGTGCAGAAAAACAGGAAGACGAGTTCCTCTGCCCATGTCATCAACACAGAAAACTCAATCCAAAATGCAATTTACACGAGACATTTAATAACAGATTACACACTGACCTAACTAGATAAAGATTCTGTCATTACTCTAATCATGAATATACAGGTTTTGAGCTTTATTTAAAAGGAAGTAAAATTATGTAACATCTGATAATAAACCATAAACCAATATAGAGACAACACAAAATGAAAACACACCAAATAATTTAATAGTTCTCGGACCCAAATATTTTAAAACACGAGCAGAGCAAATATATCACCAACTCCACAGCTGCTATAAATATTATCATCATAAATTAAAATACATAATTATGTCATATTTTGATTAAAGGTGCAATGACATAGGCTTGTGGGTGGAGCCTTGTACAGACTGTTACAGCAAACCATAAGGAGGGTTTGAATAGGGCGCAGGAGAGATCGCTAGATTACTCAGACCTGCATGGATGACATCTAAAACCTCTTCAGACATGTTTTTGATGAGGGACCAACATTATGAAGAATAAATGAGGAAAAATCTGAATATTTTAACTTCAGCTCGAGCTCTTGCTCCTTCTCTCACATTTCCTTGTGATCAATAAAACTTTAAATCAATCATTTCAGTTTCTATATTTATACTTTTGACATAAAAAACAGTAAGAGATGCTCTGCCATAGAAGCCTGCGGTCGCTCTTCAGTAGCGTTTTCTGTAGCTCTGGTGTCTTCTCTTGGTCGCTGCTGACTTGGGTCTGGAAAAACAAAAAGGGAAAATGAAGATATAATTAAAAACCAGTACACAGACATTAAAATCAATAGTAAAAGTCAAAAGTTAAATCTATCATCTGGACAAATGTTAACTTTTGGCTTTTACTATGGATCAGACCTGGACGACTGAGGGATTACACAGACATTAAAATCAGTAGTAAGTTTCACTGTGTTCTGGCTGCATCTAATCCATCCATACATTTTCTTCCACTCCGGCTGCCTAACCCTAAGCATGGGCTCCCAGGTAAGTTTATACATTTTTGGTTTAGAAATTTAGGACACAATACCAGAGGGAAATGATGAGTTTTAAGTACAATATCTGAACTAGTACAATATCTGATATCTTCTGGACAGTCAGTGTGACTGAGCTGTTCTGAGATAAATCATAAAATGCTGCCAACCTTCAGTTCCTTGGCTTGTCTACATCAATACATAAATATACTGAATGAACAGTAGTGCAGCTGCTCACAACACAACTCACAACTGCACCAACAAATGGCACCTATTCACATTTGAGCCACTGGGTTTTAACATCTGTGCCAAGAGTTAAAAGTGCAGTGTATTTTCTGACTGCTAACAGAAGAGTTGAACAAACAGTGTTTCCAGTGCAGGACTTTTACAGTGTCTCAAAGTCAAAGTGTTGTGTTTAATATGTCATGGCCCCAGCCTTAGATGTATTACCGTGCATTATTATTTTGGTGCTGTCCCGGTGCGTCAAGGGCCCAACGCACTGCACCTTTAAAAGCTCGTGCACGCCAGAAGCTCATGCTGGCTCATCCTTCTCCCAGCCGGTCACCTGCGCATCCCGCACTTCTTTTTATTACTTTAATTCTGCGAGTAAATTTGAAACTAAACACATAATATGAACCAAAAAAACTCCTCCTCGGTCCTGGTATCCCCAGATAAATGTGGTGTAATAAATATATCCATGTGATGCACGTGTGAGTGAAGATGTGGCCAAATGAGTCCACGATATAATCATCCTCCTTTATTCAGGAAAGTGATTCAGAGTGAAATTATCAAGTTATAAAAGCAAAAAGCATGTGCTCCACAGCTTCAGATGTTTAGTTTTGAGTTATAACTGAAGAGACATCACAAATTCTACGTATTTTTAATAAAGGAATTATAGTCATAACAAGATTAAAAGCTTCAGTCATATTTTTGTTTAATATTTGCCATTAATTTACATTTCAAAACATTGTTGGAGTAAAAATGAGATGTAGTGCTTCTATTTAATCTTAAATGGTTCTTTTTAACAACAATTACTTATATACCGGTATATTATTCCTCTGGTTCTGGGTCTACCATGGGGTCTTCTCCCTGCATCTAATCAAACAGCATTTTATTGTCCAATAACTTGTAAGTGCACGTTAGCTTGTTGTGATTTGCTTGATGGCAAAATTCCGCTCTCCTCTGCTCTGTGAAAATCACTTATAAACTCACTGTTTTGAATAATTAAGATGCTCTGAATGTATCAATGTTTTTGACACATTTGGATGACAGGTTCCCCGACCCATCACTGCGAATGATGGGACTAAACGCCATGACTACTCCGCTCACCTTTTGCCTTTGCAGTACTTCTTGTTGCAGCTTGTCATCCATGGTTTGGTTAAGCAGCTGATATCAGACTGGTGTTTATCGCGGTGTAGGATGTACTGTTTCATGCGAGATCCGTCTTCATAAGTTTGCGCCGTATCCCGGAGCCACTGCACATAACTAGAGAACAGATTTGATTATCTTTTTCTATTATTTCTACAAGAAATATATGAATAAAACAAGACAAGGAGGAGTATAAAACAAAACACGTGCAGCAGGAACAAATCATCCAAAGTCTGGGACATCCATCAAACCATTGCCTTCTGATTATCCAGGGATTTTCAGACTTCCCCTCTCCCAAGACACTTTCTCTAGCTCCTCCAGGGGGATTGTTTGGCCTACATGATCCGTTACCAGGTCCAGTTTGATCTTAACTGCAAATTTTCTCCATTCATTTTATACATGTCTAGTCGGCTTGTGGCATGGACAGTATGGGCAAATTCTACAGTGCCAAATCAAAGACTCTGGAAAGAGTCCGAAATGGTGTTCTCCATCTACTAAACTTTTTGTCAGTCTTTATTTGTGGCCAGTCCATCTTTTATTCACAGCGTTACAAGCACAAACACACACATTTCTGTTGCACATAAAATGTGAGGCCAGGAATCTGAACAGAGGTATTCACAAAAGTATCAAATTTTTCAACTATTTATTACTGCGAGTGGAGTCAGAGGGCACAGAAATATTACCTAGGACACCAAAAATGCTAGGGCAGGCGCTGTCCATTGTTATTTGAACCCAGTCCTTGACAGTTCACTTCACTCTAGATTATCTTTTTATTTAATTAGTCATGAATGGGGGTCTTACCTCTTCTTTTCCTTCTCTTTGGAGTTGTACAAATTCTTGCGAGTTAAGTTTTTATATTTTCCAAACCCCAGACAAGCCATTCCTTCACGATAAAAGTGCACTTCTTTCACAATCTCCGGAAAAACACTCACATACTCCGCCAGAGCGTCCTGACAAACAAAACACATTTGTAATATGTTAGCTTAGCTTTAAAAAGACAAAAGCGTGCTCCTCTTCCCCACCTCCAGCATCTAGACCTCAAATCTGTCCACTATTATGTCATGATGCGCGCATTTTCTGCCTCCTGTGTTGTTCCCTGTGTGCTCTTCCCCCACCTGCCTGAACCTGGAGCTGGGCGGAGTTCCTGGTTCCTCCCGCACGCACCTGCATCCCATCAGCGCAATCAATGCCACCTGCCGTGGATAAGAGGGGCCAGGACCAGACAATCGGTGCCAGATCGTCCGCGTGTCAAACATTCCTGCTACCTGGACCGTCCCAGCTCCTCTGTCTCCGGCTCTGCTCCTGACCCCGTGTTCCTGCTCCTGTATTGTCCGTCTTGTCTCCACCACCTTGTCTCGTCCTGCATCCCGGCTAACACCTCGCCTCCCACTCTGGTCCCCCGCTCCCTGCCTCTGTCGCCCCTGGGTCCGTCCCTGGCTCCGTCCCTGTTCCTGTCTCCCGCTCCAGTACTGGTTACTCCCTGTTCCTGTCCCTGCTCTCCGCAAAGCATTTCCGGACTCTGGCTCACACCACCTCGTCTAACCTGTACTTGTCTGAACTTTCACATTCTGTAAATAAACATTGTAAACTTGCCCCGAGTTCTGCACTTTTTGGGCTCACCTGAATTAGTATTACGACATATTATCATAACATTGTTTTAATTTTAAGAAGCTAATTCATTTTGAAATTTCACAAATGGGGAATAACAAAGGCTTAAGTTAGTAAGGTGATAAGACCTGCCCACTCCCTTCATAATATTCTGCTACAAACTTTTATTTAGTCTGATGTGCATTATTTTACTGCATTATAGTACTATTTCACTATTATTATTTTTCCTCCTTTATTTAATTTTATTAGAATATACTTCTTTTTGTCTGTTTCTATATATTTTTCTCTCTGACAAATTCTCTTCTTTCATAAAATAGTGTGTCAAACTCAAATGGCCAAGGTAAAACATAACCACCTGCCTCAAATAGTTTGTCCTGCACAGTGGAGCCCATGAGCTCACACAGCTTCTCAGGGTGTCCATGTTTTTATTGTGTCATTCATATATAGTTGTCCCTCGCTATATCGCAGTTCACCTTTTGCGGTCTTGCTGTTTCGCAGATTTTTTTATTCTGCAATTTTGCAGCTTTTTTACAGTGTATGAGCGTGCATTGTGTTCTGCGTCCTGATTGGCTGTTGGACTGTAGACCATTGTCCATCAGTCTCCTTCATGCCGTGTCTCCTGTACAGTACAGAATGTGTTCAGACAAATTTACATAAATGTTGGATCGCAGTGTGACTCTGAAGTGCTGTATGTATGCAGAAAGGGAAGGTAGAAGTTACACGGCTGTTATTAGAAGCTATAATTGTATTTAAAATCTGTTTCTGAAATTGTATAAACTGCGAAGTTATTAAAACATTTCTCAGAGTCTTGTGTTGTTAATGTGCCTTTGAACTCTTAATATTTAATTTATTTTTTTTTTTTTAAGTCTAAAGGAAAAATGAATGGAACATTGACTTCTGAAACTTGAGCAGGCCTCACTGTTGAGCTCTGTAAATATGTAAACACACCACAGAGTCATCTTTGCTACAATTTTGATTTTGTTGTTATGTGAGAGTTAAAGTTTTAATAAAATTTAGCATTAGCACTGAGACACAACAAGGCATTGTTGTAGTGCAGGGGTGTCCAAACTATGGCCCGGGGGCCAAATGCGGCCCTCAGACCAGTTTTTATTGGCCCTCAGGCCTCCTGCTGAACTGGCCCAACTGATCATAAGCAGTACTTTTAACAGCAACTTAAACTATTTCTAGCACTATATCCCCAAACAGAGTGATACAGACCTAAAATGAATTTGTTTCAAGCCTTATTAATACACAGCAGCTCTATCAAAGCTGTGGTTAAAGCACCGTGCTGCATTGATCACTGGTCTGTGGCCCTCCACTTCGAATATGTTTTGAGTTGTGGCCCTCGATAAAAAAAAAGTTTGGGCACCTCTGTTGTAGTCTATACCTTGTTTTTCATGTGTATCGGGTCATGGCTGCCTTTCCCCCTCTCTTCCTGGTGCGTGGCGACCATATACACAGCGTAGCCCACATCGTTCTGCAGTAGCCACTCAAAGCTCTGGCCTTTGTACTGGCCGAGCAGGAGGATGGAGCTGCCCAGTGCCAGAAGATCGTCTTTGGGATAGTCCAGGTGAGACTCTTGGCCCTGCAGAGTCAGCTCCTCCAGAGGTGTGTGGGCAGAGACCAGGGCCTGAGCCTCTGCGGTCGGCCTTAGCTGCACGACACCAGAGGAGGAGTACCGCAGAGAGGGGCGGAGCTTCTGAGAGAAAAATAACATACATCAGTCAATAAGAGTTATTTAAACAAATGAAAAATGTTATAGACTTGCCTCTAAACGAGCTTTGTTCCACTGTTCTGTAACAGACAAAATCAACCCGTGAGCAGAAGACAAAAGCACAATGAAATGGTACAGCACAAGTGTCCTTATAGATGACTTTGTACCTCTATGTACATCAATGTGTTATGTAAAGTCACATGGGGGAGGGGTCTAAGCAACGCACATTTAACCTGAGAAACTCATACTAATTGTTTTATTATCTAGGCTTTACAGACATGTAACAGTGTTTTACTGTATCATGTTTTACAAACCAGTGTGGTCCTTTTTATTCAGGACGAAACAGTCTAAACAGGAGAAAGATTTTTACAAGATCAAATTGTTGAAATAGTGCATGTATTGACTACAAAGCAAAATACAAAACAATTTAGCTGAACTAAAGGCTTCTTGACCACTGCTGCTCCTTTATGTTTGTGAGGCTGGAGGTTTGATTCCAGCTCTGGTCAGTGCCCTGGGCAGGACACTTCACTGGCCTGAATAACTGTGTTCATGTGTGAGATGTGGCCAGACAGAGGAATATGCCCCAGGGCAGCTGTGGCTGCAGAAGTGACTTACTACAGCATCACTAGTGTGTGTGATGCAGGGTGAATGTGCAGTTATAATATTAATACCAGGCATGTTATTGATGCAGCACTCTCACTGATGAGCACTGTTAAGGAAAAACAAACACAAAACGATTATAGTTGAAGAATTAACATAGATAAAATTGTAATAACAATAGAATGACGCCCAACTGTGCATTAAATATTTCTTTCTTAATCAGTCCACGCTTTTACACTGTTTTACAAAGTGGCCAGTGAACGCAAAGGTAGATCTAAGTGGATCCATGCCTGCGCTGGTCTTATGTCCAACCTGGAGTCTGTGCGCCATTACGCGCAGCGCAGTCCACGGGGCTTTTACGCACTGTGTTGTTCTGATATATTGAAAATTAGCACGACTCACCCAGTTCCTGCGCCTCCTCGTTGCAGCCGATGTATCTCAGAATTGTGATGGTCCTGGGCACAGCTCCAGCCCCTGTGCAGCGGGACACAAGGAGCTTCGTGATGTCTTCGCGGGACTTGTTCTCCACCTCTGTGGCTCTGACGCACGGCTCCTCCGAACCGTTCTGGAGCCTAAAGAGGAATCTGTTGAAGTTTTTTTCCTCCAAATCATCCAGTACACCCAAAATTTGCATCTTGATGTTGTCTTGGGACATTGTTTTCTTCCGGCTGTTATTTCCGTACTGTACGCTCCTCTCTGCGGCTCCAGGGATTTGCTTTTCGCGGTTTTTTCAGCCAGTAGACGTGTGCTGGGCGGGGCTGAATACACTGCATGATTGTTTTTTTGTTTTGTTTTTTGTTTTGTTTCTCTTCAAAGAGCCCTTCAAAAAACTCTTCTTTTTTTTTTTTACTACGACAGAAGCCCATGTGAGAGCTCCTTTTTTTTTTTTATATCTACAAACCAGTCACAGAGAAATGACCAAGCCTCAGATGTGTTTAAAATGGTTGAAACTGAGAGTGGGAGTGAGTTTAACCTTTGGAATTATGAAAATTAAAATAAAATGTTGCACTTTTAAAAACAAAAACAAAACTGTGATTATAATGTCAAATAGTCACAACTCTAGTAAGTTCTGTCCTCTCCACACTCTGTCCCATGTTTTTAAGGTCAGTGGTCCTAATTAAAGGAGGGATCAAGTCTCACCCACGCGCACTATTTATTTTCTAGAATTCACATCGCGGAAACACCAGCAAGACGAAACCTCACTCTCTTTACGCACTGCAGGCGGAGCGGTAAGACGCTACGATGCCTCAAAACAACATACCCATGCGGATTCTGCACGTGCTGGAACAATTGGAGAAGAAGGACTTAGATAAATTCCTGCTCAAGCTCCAGGACAGTTCGGAGGAGCCGCGCATCAGAGCCGCAGAGGTAGAGGGCAAGTCCCGCGTAGACATCGCGATGCTCCTGGTGTCCCGGTGCACAGGCCCTGGAGCTCTGCACAGGACCATCACTACTCTGAGACACATCGGCTGCAACGAGGAGGCGCAGGAACTGGGTGAGCCGGGGTCATTCCTAGACCTTTTCTGTGACTTTAACTATAACCATTTAAGAACAAAAAATATAGCCTATTTAACCCGGTCTGACAATTTAAAAAAAAAACTTTGTTATTCGTATTAGGCTACATCAGGCCTATAACATATGACTGATGTTCTAAAACTGCAGAGGCTTAACGAAAATTATAACAGGAAAATCATTTTGTGGTGACCAATTATGACACGTCAGTAATGGGCTCGACACACGGGGAGCGACGTCGCTCGCTCTCCATTTATTTTCAATGGTCTCTGTGCGACACTGTGTAAATAACTCGTCTCTCACCTCCGCGACAAGCGAAAGTCGTGCACGTGAAAACCTCGCGCTCGTGCATGTCGACGTGCACACGCGGGCCTGCGACGCGATTAATAAAAGTTGAAAAATGTTCTACTTTTATCGCTGTCGCTGCACAACAGACAATCAGCGAGAGTTTGATTGACGAGCCAATGCACTGTCCACCTCAGAAACATCATGGAGGAGAAAATTAGACTCACGGTGTCGGATTTCACAATTCTTTTTGACATCTCAAAGAGACTACCGAGATATATCAATAAAGCAACTGCCTGGAAACTCGTTGGTGCCAGGGTGAATATGAGTGGTAAGTTAACATGCGCAAATTTGTTAATTCAGATAAATTTATGGAGGCTAATAACCAAATGTATTAAAGACTGATTCAACATTTAAAAAATATATTTATTTAAGGTTTTTACATTAAACAGAATTATCTGCAGAATAGGGTGGACTCAGGATCGCTTTTTTTAGTTTTGTAGAGCAACCAATTGTAATATTTTAGTCAAATGAAGCAAAACTTTACGAGATTTCATTTTAGCGCCTTTTTCCCATCTACCGCTATTAACCTCAAAATTCCCTCCAAATAAACAGCCAATCAGATGTGTAGGAGGCTCGATCTGCTCTGGAACAGGGCACGACGGGACAAACTGCCGGTAGTCGCTGCAGTTTGTCTCTACCCGTGTGTTTGATGTTAAAGCCTCTGTGATGTCACTGCGCGCTGTGGTTTGTCGCTCCCCGTGTGTCGAGCCCATCAGGCTCATATAGTGTAGTGACACCGGCCCTCCTCGTGCACTTCCCCCTTTATAAAGCCAGAAGAATACCCCGGAAGAACAATAGACTTTAT
Organism: Periophthalmus magnuspinnatus; assembly: GCF_009829125.3. Classification (NCBI taxonomy): domain Eukaryota; kingdom Metazoa; phylum Chordata; class Actinopteri; order Gobiiformes; family Gobiidae; genus Periophthalmus; species Periophthalmus magnuspinnatus. The sequence continues at coordinate 30,373,162 of NC_047141.1, read as the reverse complement.
TAAAACTCTGCGCGCGCTCGTCCTGAGACATGGCGGGTAAAACTGTACGGATCATCATCGCAGACTCACTGGAGGACCTGAGCCCGGAGAACCTCGACAAATTCCGGGTGAGACTGCGGGAGAGGAAGGACGATGGAGCGCGCATCAGACGAGCCCAGGTGGACGGCAAGAGCCCCCTGGAGCTCGCAGACCTCCTGGTGGAAAGGTTCACTCGGGACAGGGCTGTGTCCGTGGCGGTGGAGCTGCTCCGGGCCATGGGCTGTTCCGAGGTAGCGAAGGAGCTGGGTGAGCGCGCTTTTACGCACGGCACGCGCCACAATCACCACCACCACCCCCACCCTCACCACCACCACCACCACCACCACCCCCCCTCACTGATGAGTAGGCGCGTGTTGGTCCACTGATATAACCCGCACGTTTCAGTGGTTATTCCAGCTTTCACTTTCGAGTTCATGATGTGACATTGGGACTGTACCATTTTTAATCCAAATGTGTTAGTTAATCTGAGCCTCCAAGCAAAGGCACGGTTCTCTTTCTTTCTTTCTTTCTTTCTTTCTTTCTTTCTTTCTTTCTTTCCTATCTATCTATCTATCTATCTATCTATCTATCTATCTATCTATCTAACAAATACGTTTATACCATAAGTATATAAATTCATATAAAACTTAAAAAATAGGTGCAGGTGTGTGTATAAAAGTTTGTTACCAGATTATTAATTTGCGATTGTGTCACCAATGCATCCAGTTTTGCTTTTCCTTGGAGTGTGTTCCATTTTTGTGAAGTGAAACAGCTAAAAGCTTCTTTCCCGTCTCAGTTTTGGTGCAGCTCTTAGCCTTATACAGTCATGTGATCTAGTATTAAATGTTGCAGTATCGATGATTATCAAACAGGTGAGGTTTTCTGGCAGTTTTTGAAGTCGTTCCTTATAGATACATTTTATAGAGAGCCGTGATGGTTCAGTTCTGATTTGCTGGTTTGACCGTTGACTCAGTTTGGTCTCATTGTTTCCTGTTTTCTTTTTAAGGCTACATCTTCTGGCACTGGTGAGGGTTAATCACTTGAAATCAATACATTTTCAAATAACAGGCTGTTAAAACAAGTCAGAAATATGATTTGATTTGTTAGTAAACTAAGTAAAGCAAGGATTTTAACTACTAAAATATATAAAATAGTGTACAGTTTGATTTTGTGTAGACATTCGTTTCCATTTGACAGTTTGACAGTGCATCACGGAGGAGGGCTGAAGTATAAATCATATTTTTCAATCAATTCTGAGTTTAATATGAAAGAAAAATCATTACTTTAACATTCGATGGCCATTTGTTTCATTAAATCACACCTTTTGCCTCACTTTTTTTTCTAATTTTGGGTTTTGTTCTCTTGTTTTCAGAGGAAGAGGCGAAAGACGTGTTACAACCTGCCTCAACTGGACAAGACTCTGGAGCATCTCCTGGTGAGTTTCCTTCCAGTACTATCACTGTAGCATCACCTGTTTAACACCTACAGCAGGAGATTCACACAACAGCACTGAATTAAACCAGAACTGTCACCAACCTGGGTAACACCAGTAGTAGTAGTGAAAGTACCTCTACTGCAGGAGTGCTAAAATACAGGGATGTGAAGATGTGAACAGTAGTGAAGCTCAAACAATCTGAGGCACTCGAGTGTAGAAAAATGACAAGTCCCTTTTCCACAACTCAAGTCTTTTGTATATATGTAGGTGGTGTCAAAAAAAAAGAAACATGCTGCATCATGTACACAATAAAAACATCAACAAACCTAGTCATTTTAAGGATGCAGATTGGCCAGGCAGTGTACGCTTCTGTATCGACCAAACCAAAAGGAAACTCAAAGAAAGATTTGCTGAACATAAATATGCAACAGGACTCTAAACACGGATTGTCCTATTGCCAAACATTTCAAAACTATGGCCCACAGAACGTTAATGACCTCAGAGTCATGGTGATAGAGGTGATTGAAAGGAGCCCAGAGGAGGTGATGGGCTACAAAGACCTTCTGGATCCATACCCTAGGTGCTCGTCCCGGTCTCAATGAGGAGATAGACTTTGCTCCCTTCTTATAAACTGCTCCTCCACAGTCCTGACCTTGAGTCCTTCGTGATGATGCCTTGCTCGCTGTTCTAGTCACTGTTCGTTATTTGTATGTGCAGTGCCTCACAGTCAGTCTCTAGTCTCTAAGTTAAATCTGTCAACTGGACACAAAGTTGTAGAGAGTGAAGATGTTTCACTGCTCATCCAAACTGCTTCTATGTGCTAAACAGCTGTTGTTTTCAGTTTCAGCCTTAATGGACCTACATTCAGCCTTAATGGGCCGACTGGCTAGCTCTGTTGTTCTCCATGTTTCCTTTGTTTGTTTTGTGTCTGAGGATGGAGTTATATATGATGAATAGTCCTGATGAAGACTTCAGGTGTGGAAACGAATTGGATGGTCCATGTCCTAATAAAGTTTTCTTCACTAGAGTGCTTCAGATTATTTCCGCTCCACTACTGTTCACATCTTGACATCTGTATGTGCTGAGCTGAATCTCTGTTCCTTCATGATGAATATGCTTATCCTTGAAGTGCAGCTATGTCCCACATACTTCTATCTGACTCACTAGAGCCACATTGTAACACATTGTTGAATCTTATCTCCTGTTTTTATTGCCTCTGTGTATTTGATTGAATAATATTCTAAATATAGTAACCGGTCCTTCTTGTGTTACAGGCCCTGGAGCGTCTGCTGCACCAGACACACACAGAGCTGCAGCTGAAGGTAGTGAGGATCATTCAGGTCATTTACAAACAACCTGTGGCCAACGCCCTTGAGCGTTACCATGGACACAGAGATGTTTAATACTGTACTAGGAAACATGAATTCATCCAATTAATCAAATAACAGCTTTTGTCCCTGTGGAGCAATTTAAAAGACAGAAGTAGCTGAGTAGTTTACGATACAGAATCAACAAGAATCAGTGTGTTTGTTTATTACATTTATATGAATGTAGTATTTACTTTGGATTAAACCAGATGCCTTGTTTATAGTTGTAAAGTCAACACCTGCCCACAAATCTATATAGAGTTACAGAAGACAGAGGCACATCTCAAGTATTATGTGTATGTACAGCTTCCTTCTGTCCTGTTGAACACACTGTGGTCGGGCTGTAGTTTAGGTCAGAGGGCAGAGGCTCAGGTGACTTAATCCCATTGGTAGATTTGTTTGCAGAGTTAAAACAGTGTGTCGTTCTGATGCATTCCCAAACACTTCACACTCATAGTGACATCAGACACACAGGACAACACTTTCTACATCAAAGACTCAACTTGATTATATTTGATATATAAGTTAGCAATACAAACGTAAAAGTTGTGCAAACCTGAGCAATAAAACAGTTTATTAAGGGCCACAATTGATACTTTGCAGATGATGTCATCAACATTCCCTGGGGGTGTGATACAAACAGGAGGCACTGCTCTGTCTAAAGCTCTGTTACTAAAGTTAGACATTAATCTGATCTTTATTTTAACACAATCTGACCATAAAGAACTGACTTAGTTGGAGCTACAACAGGTGAGCTGATTTGTGCTGGTAAATAGATGTTTTCAGACACTCTAAAAACATATCAGCTTGTGTTAAGTGTGTTGTGGCTCCATGTAACTACTGCCCCCAGCGTGATGTCACTGCAAAGTATCAGTTGAGTAGGGAACAAGGTTAGGTATTGTTTTGTGCAGCTATTGAAGCTTGGGCCTAAATGCATCTGGTGTGGAAAGGGATGTGATCCACAGTCAGTGAGGTGTTGTCCTTCAGAGTCAGGCCTGCACACCAGGCCACAAGAGAAAAACGTAAAACAGAAGGTGCGATAAAAAGAATGATCATGTTTTTAAAGGCAGAAGAGTAATGTTACTTCAATATAATATTACTCAAGTAGAAATACAAAAAGGGACAGCTTTCTCTGATCTCTGTTATAATGTTTCCTCATCACAAACATGACTGAAGTTTTGCTTCATTCACACATGTTTAAAGCCAGGTGTCCACTGCACGATCAAACGTAGACCCGTCGAATGACCAAAGACGAGCTGCCACTGAGATCAGGCCTATCTGATATTCTGGAGTCTTGGTGCACAGTGAGCCCTCCTCCTGCTGCGTCTGTGATCACTCCCTGTGGCCAGCAGTAAACACAAGAGCTCCTCAGAAGAGCTCTGCTGTGAACGAGAGCATCTCTCACTTTTACAAACGCAAACAAATAAGATAGATGCAAATTAATTGCACACCCTCCCCTCGCCCTGAGTCTTACGCCCTTGCCCTGATTACGACGCCCTCTCCTTGCCCTGATGCCCTCCCTTTGCTCTGACAGCCTCCACTCTCACTCTGCAGGGAGCCAGGGAGGCAGGGACAGTGGCGCTGGATCAGGCTTTAATTGACAGCTCAGAGCTGTGACAGCGATGCGCAGAGGAGATGCATATTCCATATTTAGCTAATTTCATGGACTTCTCAAAAAACACAGTTCTGCTTTCTAATTACAGAACAATCTGTATTTTACATAGCGGCCGTTAGGGAGATGTTACCACATGGAGCTGGAGCCTGAAATTCACTCAGACTCATCGTGTGTGGCACCATTTAAACTCCTCATGTCGTGTAGTTTCACATCAACAATCTTATAAGAAAATCAGTGGACACCAGGTTTAACACACAAACCCTGCATATTTAAATGGAACACTCTGTTCCACCTTATGATGTCATGTGGTGATACAGGAAGTGCTCTACTGTGTTTTTAAACTCCATACAGCGTCCCAACATGACTAAAAGCTCACAAGAGTCCAGTGTGCATAATATGGGGCCGTTAAACTTTGGAACTACACTGTCCACACTGACAGAGGGAGGCTGAGAGGAGCTGATGCAGTCCCTGTTTTAATCCTCTCTCTCTCTCTCTCTCTCTCTCTCTCTCTCTCTCTCTCTCTCTCTCTCCTCAGATGAACACTTTGTGGACAGACATCGCAAACAGCTGACTGACCGAGTGAGCAACATAAACCCTGTTCTGGACGAGCTTCTGGTCAGTGGTGTCTTGAGCTCGGAGCAGTACTCCACGGTCCGAGCGATCAGGCCCACACAGGAACAGATGAGGTTTCTGTATGAGGGACCTCTGAAGTCTGGAGGAAAGCGCAGCAAAGACCAGCTCCTGTCTGCACTGGAGGATCAGGAGAAGTATCTGATCGAAGACCTGAGGGAGGGACAGAGCTAGACCTGCTCCCATCTACTCCTGTCTGCTCCCGCCTGCGCTGGAGCAGCCAAGAGAGAGTCCTCAGCACAGGGCTGAGTTCACAAGTAAGATAACAGTTAAAGATGCATGGACTATCTTTTCTGGTGAAGTTACGCCACCTGCTGGTCTCCATGATGTATTGTTTACTTTTAGAGGTGGTTAAGTATCCAAAATTTGTAGATATGTTACTTCAAAATAATATTACTCAAGTAGAAGTACAAAGTAGTGGTTAAAGAAGAAGAAGTACTACTTGAGTAAGAGTAACTGATGTAATTTTAAGGATAAAATATGAAATAAATTGCAAAATGTGGTATTTTCAAACAGACACAATAACGTACAAACTAAATCTAATTTCATATTGTCAACATAAAGCTTTTGTCACTTCAGACTTACTCACAGTGGGAAGAGGAACCACAACTTTTACCCTTGTAAGAGTACTGTTACTTCAGTACAAATATGACTCAAGTAGGAGTGAAAGTCTGCTGCTGAAGTACTCTGAAAAGTATAATTTCTTTAAAAAGTGACTCAATTAAACGTAACTGAGTAGCACCCACTTACTTTTTCCACTTACTTTGAATCATGGCATTACATTTTTCATTCATGGAGTCAAACAAGTGATGCCACCAGGCAAAGTTACAGGTCAGATCAGTGGAAAGGCAACTCGGCTTATAATACAGATGCATGCTTTTAAGCGATAATAATACCTGTAATTGAACAAATGCAAGATATGCAAGTGCCGTGAATGCAAGAAATATATTTGAACATTTTGGGCAAAGCTAGAACATCTCCATGGATACAAGCATGTGGCAGACCCTATACTAGAAAAGTTATGTAGTGCATCTTTAATGTTTTGATAGTGACACTACTGACATTATCTGAATGTGAACAATGTCATTTATACATTTATATTTTTAGAGATTACTGTCCCGGTGCTATATCTAAAAGACCAAAACACGAGTGTTGTACCAAATGGGATGGGACTAAAATGTTATGGCAGGATAAAATATGCAATAAATTTTTTTTAAAGTCTGAATTGTTTTTTTATTTGCACTGGCGATTTGTCCAGAAAACTTAGACTAATTTAAACCAATCCAAATCAAAAGGTCACTGAGGCATAGTCCAGGGTAAGGATTTACGCAGCAAAATAATGAACTGACCAAACAAAAACGCATTTGAGCAGATTTATTTCCATAGCAAATAACAGCACGGGTACATCTCAGTCTCGCTGGTTAAAGAAAACATGTGTCACTAACTCACCCTGTTCACTCCCACCTTCACCTGTTTAGGAACATTCAACCCAAAAGAAACCAAAAAACTAAATAATTACCCAATGAATTGAGCAGAGATAATGACACAAGGTGGAACAGAGCATTTTGAGCTTTGGAGATGTAGACAGACTAATAAGACTGAGGGTTACTCAAACATGCGTGACTGAAACAAATCACAACTCCAGCTCTGTTTTTGAAGAGCTAACAATCTTATTCACCTATTGTTATTGTTGTTATTTCTTAAAAAAAAAAAATATATATAATAATAACATTGTGGGCTCGTCCGGGATTTGAACCCGGGACCTCTCGCACCCTAAGCGAGAATCATACCCCTAGACCAACGAGCCATATACTTTCCCCAAAAGTTTACTGTCCAGAGGGAAACAGCACATGCCACGTCGTGTAGAGCAGTGGATGTTTCTTTTACGCAGCAATGGCGGCATCTAGCGGCCGTTGGCTATAACAAACCCAATCGCGGGGTTGACGAATCTGGTCTGCACCTTTACGTCAGGTGAGGCTTTGGGGGTCCGCGTGCAGCTGTGTGGAATACAGTAACAGTCAGGCTATTAAAGGACCAATATTAGGCTTTTTAAAATCTTTGTTATAAAACTGTTTGACTAGTTTCCTCGTCACAAACAGACCTGGAGTTGTGTTTTGTTTCATTCACACATGTTTAACATACAAACCTTGCACATTTAAGCTGAGTGCTTCTCTCAAACTGAAAACACTCTGTTCCACCTTGTGATGTCATCATGTGGTGATACAGGAAGTGCCCCACTGTGTTTTTAAACTCCACACACCTTCACTAGAATCATTTGGATCATTTCAGACCTGGACATGGCCATCTCTATTGCACAAAAGGTAAAAGGTAGATACTAACTTGAAAACTACCACTACATGACATCACAAGGTGGAACACAACATTTTGAGCTTTGGAGATGTACAGACTAATAATAAAGGGTTACTCAAACATGTGAATGAGATAAAACACAACTCTAGGTATGATTCTGAGAAGGTAACATGGCTCACTTGTGTAATATAGGACCTTTAATGGGCTGCCCTAACTTTTTCAAATACTTAAAAAAAACTGTGTTTTATGTATTTTAAGTTCAGATTTCGGGCAGTCATAAAAGGGTTTGAGGGCTCGTCCGGGATTTGAACCCGGGACCTCTCGCACCCTAAGCGAGAATCATACCCCTAGACCAACGAGCCATGTAGTGAACCTTAAAGTTTACTGTCCAGCGGGAAATAGCACGTGCCACGTCGTGTAGAGGATATGTAGAATTTTATGGATATTGTTACGCGGCAATGGCGTCATCTAGTGGCCATTAGCTATAACAATATTATTAATTCAGCTAAACCAGGTCTACACTACCAGTCAAAGTTTGGACACACCCTCTCATTCAATGTTTTTTTCCCTTTATGATTACTACTTCTACATTTTATACATACGGAAGACATCAAATATATGAAGCAGGATATATGGAATTATGTAGTAAAGAAAAAAAAAGTTAGTTAAAATTATTTACCTTTTTTGCTACATAATTCCATATATCTTACTGTTTTGACCCAAAAGCAGATCAAAACATATTTAATAAAGACACGGGTAAAAAAAAAAAAAAAATAAGGATAATGGTTCAACACTTTTTCTTACTTTTTAAAAAACTTTCTTCCCAATTTTTAAAGACGTTGAAGAAAAACAAACAAACAAACAAACAAAAAAAAAACCCCAAAACTTTAACAAACCCCTGTGCCCACCACTGTCCCTAACCTAACAAAAAAACAACACATAAACTATCCCTACACAAAATACAAACAATACAATACAAACAAAAAGAAGCTAAGCTGATAAAAAGCTAAAGCTCTGGCTATGGAAATAATGCTTTACTAAATATAAACAAATATAGGCAATAAAAATAATTTGAAATGACAAAAATATACAGGAAAAGGAAAGTTCATTGAATGAGGGTGTGTCCAAACTTTTGACTGATGGTGTCTGTCCGAGTCCATTCTTATATAAACCTAGAATTACTGTTACATAACTAAAAACAATCCACTTCTCACCTGGAGGTAATAGTCAGTTGGAACTTGGCTGTGACATGCAGCAAAAATCCCATTTGGATCAGTTAAAACAGGACATTTGTCACCAGCAAAGATTTCTGTAATAAAAAACACCAGTTTAAATACTAGTTACAGGTTACGGTTACAAAATGGTTGCCAAAAGTAATCACAGTCATCAGTTATTATGTTTACACCAGTGTTTCCTAAGCAGGGGTGTGGGGACCCATTGGTGTACGCAAGCATTTAGCTGGAATGATCTCAGATTTTATTTTGAAAGTAAAGTTAGTTGCAGTCAGATTTATATGTATTAGAATTATTTGGATGAGTGTAGACAACAGATTAACTTAAATATGTATGAATAAAGAAAATAATTGACAGTAACTCAAACCTAGCACTTGAGGTAGTGGGTATTTGAAGTGTGAGACAAAGCTCAGGGGGTACTTCAGGCAAAAATGGATTGTATCTATGGATCCTCTTTATTTGAGGGAGTTACTGCAGCCCAATACTCCACCCAGAGGAGTTTAAGACTAGACTGAAAACTCACCTTTTCTCCCTGGCATTTAATACTAGACAGGATATTGTGGTGTTTTATTGTCCTTTTCCTATGTATTGTGTTGTCTGTACGTTTGTTTTTTTGTTGACTTTTATCTGAAGCGCTTTGGGCAGCTGAAGTTGTTTAAATGTGCTATAGAAATAAACTTGAATTGAATAGAAAACCATTTAAACCGCTAAAACCTTTGCGGAAATGCATTTGATTCTTGGTGTTAGTTTAACAGTTCATATTTCAGTCTTTTCTCAAATGCTAAAGCTCCAGAACATGTTTAAAACTGCACAGTGAATCATGATTTGAAAACATTAATTGCGAATCCGTGCTAATCAGATGAGACGGTGCTTAGATAGTAAAAGAAAAATATAAAATCTGTCAACTGCACAAAAGGTTGTAGGAGTGTAAGACGTTTAGCGTCATCAGTTCTGGTCAGATTCCTGCTGGACACTGCTTTATATCTGTCTGAAGGGAGGAGCTAACGACACTGAAGCTAACACACCTGCTTGTTTACAGTTTCTGTTTGTTAGCTAGGTCTAATGAGCTACACTTAGTCTGAACTGTGCCTGAATCATATTTACCATAATCATTCAGGCCCCTAATGAGCGCTCGCACACCTATTAGCATACCGGTTGTTAGCATACTGGCTAGCCCTGCTGTTTTCTTTCTTTAGATATAGGTCTAAGGATGGACTTAGACTTTCAGATGAATATAAGGCAGTGTTCAGCAATAACTGGACCATAGCGAGCAGCCAAAATTCTTTATTCCTACACCTTTTTGTCCAGTTACAGATTTGAATTTTTCTTTTAACTTTACATGGAAAACAGAGATTACACAGATATGGCTATTAGATATTTTCCAAAACTCGATAATACCATAACTCGTCCTGAAGTCTCCGTTGTTATTCCCACAAAGACCTGAAGAAAAAACACGTTGTAATATTCAACTTTAAAAAGAATGCTACGTTTCAGGCTAAAAATCGTGTCATGTTCCCAATAACGTTTACTCACCAGAGACAGTGTAGTTTGAAGGGAGGATGATGTAGAGCTGGATTTCTGGAGACATCTGGATTTGTAGTTTAAGTCCAAAAGCTGTGTAGACTCCAACGAACATCGAAGACTGCCAGAAAACCAACGCATGTTCTGGAATAAAAATGACATATAAAAAGGTAAGGTAAAAAAATACAAGTACAAAAACAAACTAATAAAACTCAAATGTAAACTTTTTTTTTTTTTAACTGAAAGGTCCTACATTACACAAAAGGCAAGGAAAGATTATTTGTATAGCACAATTGGTACAAAGTAATTCGAAGTGCTTTACAGAATAAGAGAGACATTAAAATCACAATATCCAGTGCAGAGACCTGAGCACAAGACGCATGTGTGAAGTACTTCCTGGTTCTAGTCAGGACCCGAGCAGCAGTGTTCTGGATGTACTGTTCTGTCTTAAGGCTCGTTTGAAGTCTCTCTAAGACTGGTTTTGACAGTATACCTTTGATTTTTGCAATATTTGTTAAAGGCTGCCGATGTTATTGATTAGATGTGGCTGAAAAGGTCAAGCCTGAGTCCATTATTATCCCTAGATTTCTACCTAAAATGGACTCTTGTAGCTTTAAGCCATGTTATAATGTTGTTTCCTCCTCAAAAACAGACCTGGAGTTGTGTTTTGTTTCATTCACACATGTTTGAGTCACACTTTATTATTAGTCTGTAACATCTCCAAACCTCAAAATGCTCTGTTCCACCTTGTGATGCAATGAAGTGGTAGTTTTCAAGTCAGCAGTTCCTTTCAGCTTTTGTTTAGTAGAGATTAGCAACTCCAGAGCTGAAATGATCCAAATGATTCTAGCGAAGGTGCGTGGAGTTTAACCTCCTGAGACCTGGTGTCCTCATCTGTGGACAACACATTTTGGATTGTTTAGGCCACAGTGCAAATTTTTAGAAAAACAGCAACAAGAACATGTTCAATTTTGAATATTTCTAAGAGTTTAGAATATAATTTTTTTTGTTTATTTTTATTTTATTTTTTTTATTTAATTGTTTTTATTTAATTATTTTATTTTTTATTTGTTTTTATTATTATTTTTATTGTATTTTTATTTTATTTTTTATTTACCTATTTTTTTATTATTTTATTTGATTAAAGCTCGGGTCTCAGGAGGTTAAAAAAACACTGTGGAGCACTTCCTGTATCAAAACATGACGTCACAAGGTGGAACAGAGTCATTTCTATTTAAGAGAAGAACTAGAACGCCTAAATACGCAAGATTTGTGTATGAATGAAACGAAACACAACTCCAAGTATGTTTTTGATGAGAAAACAACTTTAGAACATAGATCAGAAAATAGCGTAGTATGGGCCCTTTAAATAGAAGAAAGATACATATTTCAGTTTGTTGTTGTTTTGTTTGTTTGTTTGTTTGTTTTTACAGGTGTATTTCACAACATTTATCCATAATGCATTTTTATTTTTAGGCCTAGGTCTGAAGCAGGTTGAAATCTGCCCAAATTATAGCCATTGGACCAGGAAGTAGTTCTAGTAGTAGTAGTAGTAGTAGTAGCAGTAGTATAGCAGTAGTATAGCAGTAGTCCTATAGATAAGTATATAGATTAGTATATGTGTTTCTCACCAGACTCGTGAAGGTCAAAGATCGCCTTGGTGTCAAAGGTTACCATGTTGTCTGCAAATGTGTATCTGTCCTGTAAATGACACAAATCGTTAAATCGTTACTGATGCGTACATTTATAAACGTTATAATTTACTCCTTATTACTATAAATTAATTACATATTTTAGTACCTCAAAAATCTCAAAATGCACAGAACTGATAGAGGTTGCTCCATCTGCATGCTCCACGATTATTTTCCAGTCTGAATCCTGCAAGAGGTTTATAAAATGTAACTTTAAATTATATATTACACTATTTTCTGATCTGTTCTAATGTTGTTTCCTCATCACAAACAGACCTAGAGTTGTGTTTTGTTTCATTCACACATGTTTAACACAAACAAACCTGCATATTTAGGCTGAGTTCTTCTCTCAAACAGAAAACACTGTTCCACCTTGTGATGTCATCATGTGGTAATATAGGAAGTGCTCTGCAGTGTTTTTAAACTCCATACATCTTCATTTCTACAATCATTTGGATCATTTCAGACATGGAATTGACAATCTCTTCTGAACTAAAGGTAAATGGTAGCTGGAGATGTGAAAACTACCACTTGATGACATCACAAGGTGGAACAGAGCATTTTGAGCTTTGGAGATGTTACAGACTAATAATTAAGTGTTACTCAAACATGTGTGAATGAAACAAAACACAACTCCAAGTCTGTTTTTCAGGAGGTAACAACATTATAACATGACTTAAATCTACAAGAGTCAATTTTGTGTAATACAGTATAGCACCTTTAAACGGAGCCCCGCATAGGACATTTGCGAAATATAATATTAACGCGTGGCCACAAGATAATATCACGTTCCCACACGATATTATCCTGAGGGAACGAGTTAATTATCACAAGGGAACGAGATATTTTCTTGAGGGAACGAGATAATTATCCTGAGGGAATGACTTAATTAAGACATGCGCAGATATCCTCATCAAATGTCTTTTGCTTAAAATATAACCGTCCAAAGCGAGCGTTAATGTCATTGTAGCTCATCCCCAGCATTTTTATTTTTTAAGTTAAATATCTCGTGCGCTCGTGAAAATATATGTATAGAAATTATTATTACATATTTTTGACAAGCAGGTACAGCAGGCGACCTCTTGGTGTCACACATGTGCTAGAAGTACAGGTAGAAAAGGAAGCGTGGTAAAAAGAAGGGAAGAGAGGCTTGTATGCAATTGGGACAGTCGGGACCTCAAAATCAAACATTATCTTATGCTGGGGATGAGCTACAATGACATATTAGCAACGCTCGCTTTAGATGGTGGCTTCGCGCTGCGGTCCGTGTAAAAGCGGCTGTGGGGTGTGGCGCCCCCCTTGTGCTTCCGCGCTACAAGAACCAGTTGTTTTCCTGTTCCTCAGTTTGACATTTTCCCTCAGTTTTTTTTTTTGACAGCTGAAAAAATGTGCCACAGACTCAGTCCAGTTGTAATCACGTGTTGCTCATTTGCATATACGCTCCTGTGTGAGGCGTTCGCTGACCTCCGCCTCGGTCTGAATTCTCACCGACAATGAATTATTCAGCAAGTTTCAACATTTTCTGAAGCGCGGCGGCTGCTCTGTGTCCAATCAAATCCACGCGGAGACGATAATGAGAGCGGCAGAGCGAGGAGAATATGTTTGGGAACGTCATGGCTCTCTGAATATTTCACACTGACTTAATTTTAATGCAGCTAATGAATGAAAAATACAATGTGATGATACAGTTAATATCTCCTCTGGATTTGACACTTCACTTCTGCCGGGGAAGTGTGTCAGGAACGTGAGCTAGAACAGTGTGACTCTGAAGTGCTGTGTGTTTGCAATTTGTTTTCTCCCCGACAAAACCCACAATGTCGATGAAACGTTCTGCACCGACAAAGGCGCCGACGAAGGTTTGAACTTTGAGAGAGTTTAAACGAGAGAGAAATGTGAGAAAATGTTAACGTCTGTGTGAGAAAAGTGTATAAAGTGTGTGGTGAGGGGTTTTACAGACAAAAACATAGAGAATAATTGTGAAAAATAAAGCTGATACTTCGCGGATTTCAACTATTGCGGGTTATTTTTAGAACATGACCCCCGCGATAAACGAGGGACCAGTGTATTCTTAAGATTTGTCAGCAAAAAAATCAGTTGTGTAATGTGCAGCTGTCCATAGGGGGGCGCCAACAACTCGAAGCTCTTTCGTTTTGATGATGTTTACGGCGACGTCAGCTCCCACAGTTTTCTAACACAGAAGTCAGCGGATTTGTTTCTTTTATTAAGTCGTTTTCGATGAATGCCAAATTTGAAGCTATTGTTTGCGTGATTGAGGCTATTCAAACTCAAACGTAAAGCCTCAGGAAATCGCAAACGCCGCTTTAGATCCGTGTGCGAAGTATTGCAGTAAATAACAGTTAGTTTCAAACACTTTCTTGCGCGTTTAGATACGGGAGCTCGGGAATCCTCATTGTGTTGTGGTAATATGATAACCACGTCCTCGGCTCTCTGGAGATGGACCAATCAGAGCGCATCGAGTTAGACCGGTGGAAATGTCTCCTCGTATCAACACACTACTTCCTCATTGCCGCCTGTTTATATTGAACGCAGCCCAGATTTAAAACAGTAATAGTCTTTTTTATTACGAAATCCATCAGGCGTTTTATTGCTGGTCGTATAAGCACAGATCTAATAAAGATGTACTGTGGAACTTTTCGCCGCGCCAATTGTCTCCATCATGTGTGTTATTACCATAGACCAGTGGTCGGCAACGTCCGGCCCGCGGGAAAATGTTGGCCCTTTGCCAATTTTTTTTGGCCCGCCAGAGGATTTTGGACTTTCTTCCGGCATTGATTCTTTAATACTGTCATGATCCGCTCCGTCTGCTCCACGTTTTTCCTCCTGTCCTGCTCCTTCCCTCCCTCACCTGCCGAGCTGGGCTGAGCTCCTGGCTCCTCCTGCGCGCACCTGCAGCTCATCAGCGCGATCACCACCACCTGCTGTGTATAAGAGGAGCCAGGACCAGACACTCAGGGCGAGATCATCTGCGTTTCTACACCCTGTTCAGTGCCGGTTCATCTTCGTTTCAGCCTCATCCCGTTCGGTGCCGGATCGTATGTGCGTCTCCACCCAGCTTGCTGGACCGTCTCAGCTCCAGCGCTCCCGGCTCAGCTCCGACCCTGCTTCCACCCTGCTTCCCAGCCCTGGTACTGTCTGTTTTATTTCTGCATTCCGCGACCCCGGACCCTGGTTAGCACTCTGCGTCCTGCCCTGGTGCTGCCCGCATCGTCATCTCCGCTGCGCTCCACGTTCCGCTCCTGGATCCTGGCCCGTGCCTCACCTCCTGCTCACTGCCGGATCAACCCTCGAACTGTACTATTTGTAATTTCTTTAATAAATACCGTAAATATTCCCCGAGTCTGCATCCTTTGGTCCGCTACACCCACCGTTACGACAAATACCAAGTTATGTGGGCACTGCTACAGGCATTCCACTGCCCATGATGTGCATGTAACACAACATTAAAAGCAAACAATGAACTGGTGTGTACATACACCTTCACCAGTCAAAATCGTGGCTAACTGTTTTTGGACATCTGGTGAGGCAAGTGTGCAGACTGCGCGCAGCTCAAGGAATGTGCACCCGTTACGCTATAGCCTTCTTCCACTTCTGTGGTTAGTTATTCAAAATTCCCCATTTTATTAAAATAAATCACTTAATCATAAAACTGTCAAAATACTCAGTTTGAAGATTTCTTTTAACCGGGGTGGGGACTTGCTTTTTGTCCGCATGTCAGGTTTTATTGCTCCCGACCTTTGCTCATGTTTGACACAACATAAATCCACTTAGCCATGTCAATTTTAAACATTTTTCATTTACGTTGTGATTTTATCACGATCCTTGCTGCACTTGGCATCATCCAAGTCCTACAGCTCTCCCACAGTCGTGCGTAAAGGTGCAGGTCATTACGGCACCAAATGTGGAGTAAGGAAGCCGTTAGTGCGGTATTACGCACGACTAAAAGCCTGTCGTAGTTTAACCTTCGAGGCAGAGCTAAATCGCAGCGATGGTCACAAGAAGACAGCGTGAGAAAAGAATTTTGATGGAGAGATTTGACGATAAGCAATAATTATGCAGCTTCCTGATTCAAGTAACCGTCTTAGAAAGATTTTATCCTTGTTTAAATCCGCACATTTTAACCACAAAAGTATTAGTTTCAATTAATATCATGAGACAAAGACCTGAATAAATGAGGTAAAAACTTAAAGTGAAAAGTTTTTCATAGCTCTACCCGATACTGTGCGCCTTTAGTATCCATATTACCATGTTCAACAAAGGCATAATTCTTACCAAAACCATAATAAAAGGGGCAAAAGCTTTTGCCCGAGGATTTTTTAATTGGCTGTTTTAGGTGAGTTAAAATGCATGTAATTCATATTTATGTATTTATAAATATATATAAGCCAATACCTTTACCATCTGGCCCGCCACCTGTGGGCGCTGAAAAAAATTGGCCCGAAGCCAAGCGAAGTTGCCGACCCCTGCCATAGACTGTGTAAAAAAAGTAATGCATTTTATTTATAAGCGCCTTTCAAAACACCCAAGGACACTGAACAAGATAAAAGTGAGATAAAAACATACAAATACAATAAAACGTGACAAAAAACTGATTGATAAAAGATGTGTGACTGGTTACAAGAGGTAGGACAGTCTGAACAGGTGAGTTTTGAGTCTGGATTTGAAGAGTGAAGAGAGTCGAAGGTGCGGAGATCGGGAGGGAGAGAGTTCCAGAGCTAGAATGGCAGTGGTGTGAGGAGTGAGGGGCGAAGACGAGAGATATTGCGTAAGTGGAAATACGCAGACCGGGTGACATTATTGATGTGTGAGTGAAAGGAAAGTGAACTGTCGAGGATGACACCCAGACTCTTGACCTGAGGGGAAGGGTGGACAGTCGAGTTGTTGATGTTGATTGAGAAGCTGTTAGATTTGGAGAGAGTGGATAGTTAGTGTTAGTTAGTTAGTGATAGTTAATGTGACGTCGCCCAAAAACGTTCGGCTAGCAGTTATAGCGGCTAATTTACAGCAGAGTTGCGTATTTGGGATTACGACCATGAGTATCATAGCAACCAAAGAGCCAATGTCTAGCTAGAATTAAATGCCAGGGAGAAGAGGTGGGTTAGTCTCGTCTTAAACTGAGACACAGACAGTGAGGATCTGAACTTTCTCATATAGAAATTGAAATATTAAGAGTTTAAACGTTTAATTCTTGACTGAGCCAAACGAGCTATGTGCTAAGTACTGTCCAAAGTGTAGATGAGGGGTCTCAAACTCTAATTTTCTGGGGGTCGCAGGAGGCGGAGTCTGGGTGAAGCCGAGCCGCATCAGGTATTCCCCAAAAAAAGCTTTGTTAAAATTTTCTCAAACGTCATCGCTGTTTTTTTCTTTCAACATACATGAGGAAAGACGCCAATTCTTGTGTATTTTATGGATATACGTAGTTATTTGTTGAATCTTTTATGACGGGAGGACACAGCGCGGGTGACACGTTTGTTCAGGGTTTATCGATTTGGCGCCACCTTCTACGCACAACATGGTAATTTCACACTAACATTAAACTTCCATATTGTCCTGTGGGCCACAAAATATCGTCTCGTGGGCCGCAATTGGTCCCCAGGCTGGGTGTTTGAGATTCCTGGTGTAGATCTAGTGACATTTACCCCAGAAATCATATTTAAAACTTTATTTTACACAAAAATGTTTCAGTATCTGGCAGTTTAATGGGCACTAGTCATCTGGGGGTCCTGTTAAAATAGTGATAACACAATAAAAACAATAATATAATAATAATTTAACAGCAGAACGCGTAGACTGGATAAAGAAGTGGACTAAGTGAGTGTGACGTCACCCACAGTGTTCAGCTCCAGTCAAATGAAGCTAATCGAGGCTAGAAAAGTTATAGCGGCTAATTTGGAGCTGAGTTGCATATTTGGAATTCTGAACACGAGTATCATAGCAACCAAAAAGCCAATCTGGAGCGAGGCTGTTGAATGCAACGCCCCTTTCCACCCGAGCACTTTTACAGAGAGAGGACGCAGTTTTTGAATAGAAAGCAAACTGGCGTAGATGAAACAGGAAGTGCGCCCATGTTCACTTCCTGTTTGGGACATGGCAGCTAGCAGGTTAGCTATGTTCATTTATATAAACAGTCTATGGTTATTAATTATTCTTAGTATAGGATTAAACTTATATATATCTCTACGGAGAGAAGTGGACGACGCCACCAGGCTTCATACGGGTCAGATTTTACAGATTTTTGTTCTTTTTAACATTTCAGCAAAATTTCAATTAGGCCTCAGCAATTAATTAAAGTTTAACAGAATCGAGATCTCATTATTTCTAATCGTCAGTGATCAGCCCGGTGCTTGTTAAGTGAGAGACACTTAGCAACGCTGTTAATCAAACCCGTTGCTAATGGTAGCGGAGTGACCTCAGGGAAAGAAACGCCGGATTTGTCTGATTTTTAAAGTATATTTTAGTTTTAAATAGACATATTTTTATGAACTCTGAGCCTTGATGACTTCACATGTGGAGGATTTAACGAGTCGTGTGCGGAAATGTTGTCACAGGTGCCGTATGTTTGGTAAAAAGCTGCAGGGAGGTTTTTCTGCTCAAATCAAAGACTGAAGTGTTTGTGTCATCAGAGGCTTCTCTTTCCAAAGTGAAACTGGAGATGTTTTCTGTCCAACCTCCCACACACAGCTGCTCCCCGTCCTGTGTGCTCACAAGAGAGGACTAAACCGGGACTAAACCGGGACTAAACCAGGACTAAACCAGGACTAAACCAGGACTAAATCAGGACTAAACCAGGACTAAACCAGGACTAAACCAGGACTAAAACAGGACTAAACCGGGACTAAACCGGGACTAAACCGGGACTAAACCGGGACTAAACCAGGACTAAACCAGGACTAAATCAGGACTAAACCAGGACTAAACCAGGACTAAACCAGGACTAAACCAGGACTAAAACAGGACTAAACCAGGACTACACCAGGACTAAAACAGGACTACACCAGGACTAAACCAGGACTACACCAGGACTAAACCAGGACTAAACAAGGACTAAACCAGGACTAAAACAGGACTAAACCAGGACTACACCAGGACTAAAACAGGACTACACCAGGACTAAACCAGGACTACACCAGGACTACACCAGGACTACACCACGACTAAACCACGACTAAACCAGGACTACACCAGGACTAAAACAGGACTAAAACAGGACTAAACCAGGACTAAACCAGGACTAAACCAGGACTAAACCAGGACTACACCAGGACTACACCAGGACTACACCAGGACTACACCAGGACTAAAACAGGACTAAACCAGGACTAAACCAGGACTAAACCAGGACTAAAACAGGACTAAACCGGGACTAAACCGGGACTAAACCGGGACTAAACCAGGACTAAACCAGGACTAAATCAGGACTAAACCAGGACTAAACCAGGACTAAACCAGGACTAAACCAGGACTAAAACAGGACTAAACCAGGACTACACCAGGACTAAAACAGGACTACACCAGGACTAAACCAGGACTACACCAGGACTAAACCAGGACTAAACAAGGACTAAACCAGGACTAAAACAGGACTAAACCAGGACTACACCAGGACTAAAACAGGACTACACCAGGACTAAACCAGGACTACACCAGGACTACACCAGGACTACACCACGACTAAACCACGACTAAACCAGGACTACACCAGGACTAAAACAGGACTAAAACAGGACTAAACCAGGACTAAACCAGGACTAAACCAGGACTAAACCAGGACTAAACCAGGACTACACCAGGACTACACCAGGACTACACCAGGACTAAAACAGGACTAAACCAGGACTAAACCAGGACTAAACCAGGACTAAACCAGGACTAAACCAGGACTAAACCAGGATTAAACCAGAACTACACCAGGACTACACCAGGACTAAACCAGGACTACACCAGGACTACACCAGGACTAAACCAGGACTAAACTAGGACTAAAACAGGACTAAACCAGGACTAAACCAGGACTACACCAGGACTAAAACAGGACTACACCAGGACTAAACCAGGACTACACCACGACTAAACCAGGACTACACCAGGACTAAAACAGGACTAAACCAGGACTAAACCAGGACTACACCAGGACTAAACCAGGACTAAACCAGAACTAAACCAGGACTGAACCACGACTAAACCAGGACTGAACTAGGTCTAAACCTGGACAAAACCAGGATTAAACCAGAACTACACCAGGACTAAACCAGAACTACACCAGGACTACACCAGGACTACACCAGGACTACACCAGGACTAAACCAGGACTACACCAGGACTAAACCAGGACTAAACCAGGACTAAAACAGGACTAAACCAGGACTACACTAGGACTAAACCAGGACTAAACCAGAACTAAACCACGACTAAACAGGACTACACCAGGACTAAACCAGGACTAAACCAGGACTACACCAGGACTAAACCAGGACTAAACCAGGACTACACCAGGACTACACCAGGACTAAACCAGGACTAAACAAGGACTAAACCAGGACTAAACAGGACTACACCAAGACTACACCAGAACTACACCAGGACTACACCGGGACTAAACCAGGACTAAACCAGAACTGAACCAGGACTAAACCAGGACTGAACTAGGTCTAAACCTGGACAAAACCAGGATTAAACCAGGACTAAACCAGGACTACACCAGGACTACACCAGGACTAAACCAGGACTACACCAGGACTAAACCAGGACTACACCAGAACTAAACCAGGACTAAACCAGGACTAAACCAGAACTAAACCAGGACTGAACCAGGACTAAACCAGGACTGAACTAGGTCTAAACCTGGACAAAACCAGGATTAAACCAGAACTAAACCAGGACTAAACCAGGACTAAACCAGGACTAAACCGGGACTGAACCGGGACTAAACCAGGACTAAACCGGGACTAAACCCAGGACTACACCAGGACTACACCAGGACTAAACCAGGACTAAACCAGGACTGAACCATGACTGAACCAGGACTAAACCAGGACTAAACCAGAACTAAACCAGGACTAAATGACGACTAAACCAGGATTGAATCAGGACTGAACCGGGACTGAACCAGGACTGAACCAGGACTAAACCAGGACTAAACCAGGACTGAATCGGGACTGAACCGGGACTACACCAGGACTAAATCGGTACTAAACCCAGGACTGCACCAGGATTACACCGGGACTAAACCGGGACTAAATCGGAACTAAACCGGGACTAAACCCAGGACTAAACCAGGACTAAATCAGGACTGAACCAAGACTCAACCAGAACTGAACCAGGACTAAACCAGGTCTAAATCAGGGCTAAACCAGGACTAAACCAGGACTAAACCAGGGCTAAACAAGGACTAAACAGGGCTAAACCAGGACTAAACCAGGACTAAACCAGGGCTAAACCAGGTCTAAACCAGGTCTAAATTAGGACTAAACCAGGACTAAACCAGGACTAAACCAGGTCTAAACCAGGTCTAAATTAGGACTAAACCAGGATTACACCAGGACTAAACCAGGACTAAACCAGGACTAAATCAGGACTAAACCAGAACTAAATCAAGAGTAAACCAGAACTAAACTAGGTTTAAACCAGGTCTAAACCAGGGCTAAACCAGGTCTAAACCAGGGCTTAACCAGGACTAAACCAGGGCTAAAACAGGACTAAACAAGGACTAAACCAGGACTAAACCGGGTCTAAACCGGGACTGAACTGGGACTGAACCGGGACTGAACCGGGACTGAACCGGGACTGAACCGGGACTAAACCAGGACTAAACCAGGACTGAAACATGACTGAACCAGGACTGAACCAGGACTAAACCAGGACTAAACTAAGACTAAACCAGAACTAAACCAGGTCTGAACCTGGACTAAACCAGGATTAAACCAGGACTGAATCAGGACTGAACCACGACTAAACCAGGACTAAATTGGGACTAAACTGGGACTAAACCGGGACTGAACCCAGGACTACACCGGGACTAAACTGGGACTGAACCGAGACTGAACCGGGACTGAACTGGGACCGAACCGGGACTACACCGGGACTCAATCGGTACTAAACCCAGGACTGCACCAGGACTACAACGGGACTGAACCGGGAGTAAACCAGGACTAAACCGGAGCTGAACTGTGACTGAACCCAGGACTACACCGGGACTAAACCGCAATTAAACCGGGACTGAATTGGGACGAAACTGGGACTAAACCGGGACTAAACCCAGGACAAAACCAGGACGAAACCAGGACTAAACCAGGACTAAACCAGGTCTAAATCTGGACAAAACCAGGATTAAACCAGAACTAAACCAAGACTAAACCGAGACTAAACCGGGACTGAACCGGGACTAAACCGGGACTAAACCGGGGGTGAACCGGGACTGAATCGGGACGAAACCAGGTCTAAACCCAGGACGAAACCAGGACGAAACCAGTACGAAACCAGGACTAAACCAGGACTAAACCAGGACTAAACCAAGTCTAAATCTGGACTAAACCAGGACTAAACCAGGACTGAACCAGGTCTAAACCAGGACTAAACCAAGACTAAACCGGGACTGAACCGGGACTGAACCGGGACTAAACCAGGACTAAATCAAGACGAAACCAGGAGTGAACCAGGACTAAACACGGACGGAAACCAGGACTAAACCAGGACTAAACCAGGACTAAACCAGGATCAAACCAGGACTAAACCAGGAGTGCACCATAACTGAACCAGGACTACACCAGGACTAAACCAGGACCAAACCGGGACTAAACCGTGACTGAACCCATGACTAAACCAGGACTAAACCAGGACTAAACCAGGACTAATCCAGGTCTAAACCTGGACTAAACCAGGACCAAACCAGGACTAAACCAGGACTGAATCAGTACTGAACCAGGACTAAACCAGGACTAAACCAAGACTAAACCAGGACTGATCCGGAACTGAACCGGGACTGAACCGGGACTGAACCCAGGACTAAACCAAGACTAAACCGGGACTAATTCGGGACTAAACCTGGACTGAACCGGGACTGAACAGGGACTGGACCAGGACTAAACCAGGACTTAATCAGGACTGAACCAGGACTAAACCAGGACTAAACTAGGACTTAATCAGGACTGAACCAGGACTAAACCAGGACTAAACCAGGACTAAACCGGGACTAAACCGGAACTGAACCAGGACTGAACCAGGACTACACCAGGACCAAACCAGGACTAAACCAGGAGTTCACCAGGACTACACCAGGACTGAACCAGGACTAAACCAGGACTGAACCAGGTCTAAACAAGGACTAAACCGGGGATAAACCGGGACTGAACCAGGTCCGAACCAGGACCAAACCAGGACTAAACCAGGACTAAATCAGGACTGAACCGGGGATAAACTGAGACCGAACCAGGACCGAACCAGGACCAAATCAGGGTAAATCAGGACTAAACAAGGACTAAACTCGGCCAAAACCAGGACTGAACCAGGACTGAACCAGATCTAAACCTGTACTAAACCAGGACCAAACCAGGACTAAACCAGGACTGAATCAGTACTGAACCAGGACTAAACCAGGACTAAACCAAGACTAAACCGGGACTGAACCTGTCATGATCCTGCCTTTCCTGTTCTCCCTGTGTGCTCTTCCCCCTCCCTCACCTGCTGGGCGGAGTTCTCGGCTCCTCCCGCGCGCACCTGCTCTCCATCTGGCTAATCACCACACCTGCCATGGATAAGAGGAGATGCGAGTAGACACTCGGTGCGAGATCGTCTGTTTGGACTCACCCTGTTTGTGCTGCGTTTGTCGTCCTCACTTGTCCCTGTCATGCTCCGGCCCTGGATGTCTCCTACCCGCTCTGCCCTATGCCCTGTCTTCCTGTCGTCCCTTCATGTCCTGTGTTCCTGTCTTGCCTGTGTTGCTCTGACCCTGCTTCCCAGCCCTGGTACTGTACTGTCTGTTTCTGCACTCTACGCTCCTGGATCCTGGTACACGCCTCACCTCCTGTTCACCACTGGATCAACCCTCATACTGCACTATTTGTCAATTCCCTAATAAATCCTGTAAATATTCCCTGAGTCTGCATCCTTTGGTCCTCTACACACACCCGTTACGACAGAACCGGGACTGAACCGGGACCAAACCAGGAGTTCACCAGGACTACACCGTCAGTCATTTCAGTCATATCTGGCTGTCTCCCCTGGGAACTATCTGAAGGTGGCCATCTTGAATTTTAATTGTTGTAGTGATAAAGGGTGGAAGACAAGTGTGTGTGTGTGTGTGTGTGTGTGTGTATATATATATATATATATCTCACATTATAAGTTGTTTTGTATAAGCCTGGTATGCTGTTAGCATGCTATGCTGTTGTCAGCATTACTGTGATGGCAAAACTCCACTTTGATCTCTGACCATTTCAAAAAGCCTTCATAAACTCATCCCTGTGAATAATTATGATGCTCAGAATACATAAGCCAAATGAGGGTAACTTTAGACTCCCAAACCATTTCAGATGAATTAGTTCTGTTTTTGATTATGAAGACAATTATTTAAAGCTCAAAATAGCTGAACATTAAAATTCTCTGCTCAACAGACATCAGAGGAGCAGCGGCGTCAGGTGCTACTGGACACTCTGGGATTGGACCCACAGTTTCTCAGGTCACTGCCCTCTGACCTGTCTCACTTGGCCCTCCCGATGGCTGCCACCTGCTATTGGCTACAGAAGGCCACGCCCCCTCCACACCCGTCACTGCTGAGGGCCCTGCTGATTAGCTGGTGCGAAGGTGGAAACCTCAGACCAGACGCAGGTAAATCACAGTCTCTGCGTGAACTGTGCGTGTTCTCCCTGTGTTACTGTGGCAGAGTGGTTATCCTGTCTCCTCCCTCTCACCAGGAGGTTGTGGGTTAGTCTCCTGATCTCTCTGAGTGACGTGTCCACTCAGAGAGACGTCTTCCCTGTGTTACTGTATTGTTCTTTCTGTTGCAGCCAAGGACCCAGATTTGAGGCAGAACTTGAACTTGGACTGGTGTCACTGGTTGAATGAATGGCAGTCATGTTTCAGAGAGAGTTTTCTCCTGAATCAGCTGCTCAAAGAACCTCTACCACAGCCGATCATTGCACAGTAAGTTAAGATAGGAGACCCCTTATTATCTCTATTTGTCATGGACATCAGGGCGGACATCATTTAATGTAGGTAATCTAATGTCTCTAGTGTCATTCTACAAACATGCTCTGACAATAGAGCAGACACATGTTGAAACTTATTTTTGCTTGTTTGGGACTGGCTCCACAAACTTATACTCATATTAATGTTATGGCTTAAAGCAGGGATGTTCAAACTATAGTCTGGAGACCAAATGTGGCCCTCAGACCAGTTTTTATTCACGCTAAAGCCTTCTGGTGGAGACAGACGTTTTCACAGCAAATGAACGTCATTCTACCACTACAACCTACAGATACAGACCTAAAGTTTGTTTGTTATAGCTCTGTCAAAACTCTGTAAAATGCACTGATCTGAGTGATTCACTGTGTAGATGACGCTCTGTGGTCCTCTGTGTCAAATATGTTTCATGTGGCAGTAAAAAGAGATTGCACACGCCGCTTAAGGGATTTTCAAATGACAACAGTCACATCTTTAGGGCTGATTAGTGGCTCTGTTTTCTGAAGCTACTGACATTTTGATCATTAAAAGACAAATTCTGCCACAGTTTTCTTACCTGTCATCCAGCTAAATGTTTTACCCATAGACTTTCTTGAATGTTATGCAACATGTGAACCCAGCCTATAGTAGACCAGTGTCACATTGTTCAGCCTTTGTTCTGTTATGTGCAGGCTCTACAATGGAACGCTGATTCATGTCTTCACAAAATGAAGGCAAGGAAACTGAAGAAATTTGTCCCAGCTGATCTGTGCAGTGGAGAACATAGAGCATACAGCACTCTGCTCGCCATCGCAAAAACATACGCAAGAAGGACAGATGGACAACCTGAACACTCCACACAGGAGAGAAAGTACGCAGAGGTGGAATGTGAGTCATTTTCTTTCAGAGTTTGAGGTGTTGCTGTGTGTAAATAATATGCATCTTAATAGCACAGTTTTTTAGAGGTGAAATCACAATTTCTATTTGATCGTGATCCATGCTGTGACTGCAGCTATCTAGTACTGTTTTTCTCAAATACTAACAATCTCAAATTTGTTATTTACAGAGCAATGCAAGAGTAGAATGCATTACTATCACCTTTGACACTGAAAAAAAGAAGAGACTTTGGGGATATATTATCTGTAAATGAAATGTATTCGTGTGTTCATGACTTTAAGGCTTTTCTCTGGTGCAAACATGCAGCTTGTATTTTGTATGTTTGATATTTGTTTGTCACAATCATTGTAATACATTGTGTTTCTATCCTAAAGAAGAATACCAGGATAATAGGGAATGTAATAATAATAATGATGATAATGATAATAATAAAGTTTCTGCTTCTGAGACTCCATACTTCACTGTGATTGGTTAGGGAGGGTGGTTAAATGTCACAAAGGCACCTTTCTGTGCAAGTTATCCATGCCATGGGCACTAACACACCCCCAGACCATCACAGATACTTTTGAACTTTGTGCTGATCTGGATGGTCCTTTTACGTCCATGATTTCCAAAAACAATTTGAAATGTGGACTTGTCACACCACAGCACAGCCGTGAGCTAACCCCGGTGTTCTCAATGTCCGTCTTGGTTTGACGACACAAGGCAGCAATATCAGTACGTATTTCTTTACAGTGAAAGTCAATTTCAGCTTTAATATCCCCCTTTTGTGTTTTCTCTGAATGCATCAAACTGTTTTTGTAGCTCTGTACGCAGTATCCCCAGTGAGATGGGCCCCTCCTCATCTACATGTCCAGTGTTAGCAGAGTTAGCATAAGTTTTAGCAGCCTCATCTTTATCCCTGGAGGAGGAGGCGAGTGGCTCTGCGTCTATGGTCGTTTGTGTATACCTCTTTCTTTTTCTAGTGTCCATCTTCAGTGCTTTATTTGCTTTTCAAATAGTGCTAGGTAAGTGAAATATTAATAGTGCTTGTCTGTGCCCTTGGTGCTGCTTACTCCATGTGACCGAAAGCAGAAGCACACCATTTTTTAGTTTAACTGAGCAATTAGCATTGTTGTATAATAACTTTACTGCAGAAGAAAGGTCAAAAACTGAAATTATGAAGGCAGCAGAAGGTAAAATTGTGATTAACAGAATCAAAAACTAAAATGTCAAGCACAAGCCGAATGTTATTTGAGATGTGTCTGTTTTGCATAAACCCAGACTGGGTTTCTCCAGTGACAGTCCAGCACAGATTTTAATCGTTGAGCAAAAACTGAAGCAAAGATTTTATAATCATTATTTATTAGACAAATAGGACACCAATAACACTGGGTTACAAAAAAAACATTTTTAAACGTTGTCTGTGTTTTTTCAACTGAGGACCATTTAGCACCGCTGAATCCAAAAATGATATCCATTTTTCTCAGTCAGGTCAGGTTTTTATGCTAATTTGATTTTGAAAAATCCGATCTTCTGACTAAATTGATTACAATTTTGTGACATTATCAGTTGATTTTCTTTAATATTTCTCATCCAAAAAATGTTTTAGGAGATAAAAAAAATAGTTTTCTAACAGAATGTATTAATTAAATGTTACGTTATGTTAATTGTTAAAGGTAAGTACATGTAAATTGGAACATTACGTTATCATTGTGCAAAATTCAGGACATGAACTTCTGTTTTTACAAACCCCTTGAATGCTCAGCAGCAGGGATGTCTCTCTTCAGAGTCCAACAGTAATCAGCCATCATGACTGCATCCCAGCGTCCCTGATACCTGGTCTCCATCTCTTTTATGTCCTGATGGAATCTCTCCACCTGCTCATCACTCAGTGATCCCAGATTCTCAGGAAACCTGAACATGTAGCTCCTTTTGGGAAAAAGGATGTGGAGCATCATCATTAAAACCACACTGGAGGAATCTTTGTCACTGATGTCAGGAACTTCTACAAAGACAGGTACTGGAATTTCATCACAGTGAGTTACAGGACGACGTGCTGATTCATGGTCAGGATACTTGAGACTTCGGTTCTTTCTGTTGATCCCAGTCACATCAATAGCCCAGAAGTAGCTATTGATGTCGGCTCCCTCCAAACCATGGGAATTCCAAACTTCAGACAACTCTTCTTGCCTTTAGTCCACTGACGCAGATACTCGGTGCATGACTTGCATGCCATGTGCGGCGCCCAAGCTTCATCTTGGTCACCAAGTTTAATACCAAAATAAGCATGGTAAGCACGCTTTATGAAACTTGTGACTTGATTCCTGTTAGGAACATTGGTGTATTCACCGCAGATGTAGCAGAATATGTCAGGCTTATTTTTGCAAGATCTTCTAGTCGAAGCCATTTCATTCACTTGTAATATAAAAAAAACAATTAGTCCTAAGTTGGCACATGCAAAATCTTCAGAATTAGTTTATAGCGAGAAATATAACAGAATTTTGCATCATATGACGTGAAAATACTCATACATGTAAACAAAATCGTCCAAAAACAAATATGTAGCTTAGTTCAGAACATTGACCTGATTGAGCAAAACCAATGTGATTTTTGGATTCAGCACATCAAAATTATCCTAAATCAGCTAAAAAATCTTAGACAATAAATTTAGTGTTGACCAGTGTAATCAATTAAGAATGTCTTTTTTAGGTTTTGGTATCAGGGTGATCACCCCTTGGTTTAATGTTGGAGAAAGTGTGCCTTGGCCAAGGCTTTCTGAAAATGCTTTTATCAGAAATGGAGAAAATTGGTCACTAAATAGTTCTCTTGTGTTAGTCCGTCTGGGCCAGGCCATTTATTATTTTTCAGTTTACTTATAGAAGTGAACATCTCATGAGCAGAAGCAGGAGAATCACAGAAATCACGTTCAGAAGGTTGAATTGTTTGAGAATCAATATTTAATTCAGATGTATCACTGGAAGCATACAGTTTACTGTAAAAAGAACTAACAAATTTGGCAATTTTGGGGGGTTCAGAAGTTACTTGGCCATCAATGTTCAGTTGATGTAGTGTGTTTGACTTGGCATGGTGCTTTTCCAGTTGAAATAAATAAGATGAGTTACTTTCACCCTTTCACGCTCTAACCACTTTAGTGGAGATCTTACAAAGGCACCTTCAGCTCATTTTTATAAAGATCATCTAATTTATTTTGTAAAGAGGCTAAACTAATTTTGTTTCTTCCGAGAGATCTTTTGGATTTATTGTGGATAACGTCATAATGTCCTGAATAATTGTATCCTCTTCTGTCCTCCTGTATTTATTTAAATAAGAATATTTGAAAAGTTCACAGTTTTTATTATAACAATTTTCAATGTTTGCTCTATTAAAATAGTAAGACAGTTTCAGAAATCTTTTGTTGCACCGTCCCCAGTCTAAGTAAAGAATTATTTAGAATCCATTAGGCTCTCTTGTTTTGGGATTTCCTTTGAGGTAATTTGATGGAAATGTGGAGCTTTATGATCAGTGAGCAGAGTGGAGAGAATATTAATATTCTGTATGTAGACAATCAGACACCAGCCAGTAGTCGATTCATGACCCACTATTGTTACTCCATGTAAAAACTGATTCTGTTAGGAATTTTTCTTGAACCGTTGCATAAATATAAGTAATTGATTATCAGTGCTATCGATCTAATTGATTATTCAGTACCATATTAAAATCTCCTATTATTAGGCCCGAGCCTGGGACAACGTCCCAGCGAGGGACTCATTAAAACCGCGTCCGGAGCATGGAAAATGGCAAAAAATCAAGTAGTAAACACGCCCTGACATGGCAGTGAGTGGTGTCAAAAATTAGAACTCGATGAGCTCTAATTGTCACAAAAGACCCTGAGGAAAAAATAACGAAAGACGACTCGGTAGCGCCACCTCAAACTTTGATTTTCATGGGGCCAATGGGAGCCCGACTCGGAAAAAAGTCAACGTAAAAATCTGAAACTCACATAAAAAATAGAACATGTCAGGACATGACAAAAATATTATGGCCCCGCCCTAAAATGTACAGGAAGTCAGCCATATTGGATCAAACCCGGGAATTACAAAAGTGCACACCCTCACATTCAGGACATCTCCTGGCACAGTTTTCATCACAAACACTTCAAATTTGGCCAAATCCCACTAAATCCATTACATTTTGATTATGACTTTGGGTGTGGTCAGGGTGAATTTTCAATAAAATCGCAATTTTTTAAATATTTCAATAAAATATTTCTCTTTCACACATTTTTTGTTGGGAAAATGCTAATACAGCGTTTATGCACATTTGTGAGCTGAACGCAATGATATGCAAATCAAGGCACTCTCTCACAAAATGGCTCTCTAGCGCCCTCTTCAAATTTCATTTTCAAAAATTAATAAAAGAATCGATTTGTTGTGGACTTGTAAAAAAAATTCACAGGGGCCTTATTTGTGATGGGGCACAATGTAAGAAAGTCACATGACTAGCTGTTATGGTTTAGGAGAAAAATAATGGAAGAAAAAATAAATCCATTACTATTTTGGTGGCCAGATTGAAGCCATTTTTGACCCCCTGAACATTGACGAAAAGTCAATTTTATCCATCCATTTTCTTCAGCTTATCCGGAGCCTGGTCGCGGCCACAGCAGTCTAAGCAGGGACTCCCAAACTTCCCTCACCCCAGACACGTCCTCCAGCTCCTCCGGTGGGATCCCAAGGCGGGATCTTCCCTGGGGCCTCCTCCCGGTGGGACATGCCCAGAACACCTCCCTAGGGAGGCGTCCAGGAGGCATCCTGAGCAGATGCCCGAGCCACCTCAACTGGTTCCTCTCAACGTGTAGGAGCAGCGGCTCTACTCCAAGCTCCTCCCGTGTGACTGAGCTCCTCACCCTATCCCTAAGGGTGCGCCCGGCCACCCTGCGGAGGAAACCCATTTCAGCCGCTTGTATCTGCGATCTTGTCCTTTCGGTCATTACCCAGAGCTCATGACCATAGGTGAGGGTAGGAACGTAGATTGACCAGTAAATCGAGAGCTTTGCCTTTGGGCTCAGCTCCTTCTTTACCACAACAGACCGATACAGCGACCGCATCACTGCAGACGCTGCACTGATCCGCCTGTCCGCTCCACCGTTGAGCGTTACCGACTATATCTAGTCGGTAACGCTCAACCTCCCGCACAAGCTCTGGCTTCTTCCCCACCAGCGAGGTGACATTCCATGTCCCCAGAGCCAGTCTCCATGTCCAGAGATCAGGTCGTCGAGGCCCCCGCCTTCGACTGCCGCCCAGATCTTCATGCACCGGCCCCTTACGGATCCTCTTGTGGGTGGTGGGTCCACATGAGGACAGCCCCACGTCGTTCCTTCGGGCTGAGCCTGGCCGGGCCCCGTGGGGAAAGGCCCGGTCACCAGGCGCTTGCTGTCGAGCACCCACCCCAGGCCTGGCTCCAGGGTGGGGCCCCGGTAACGCCGGTCCAGGCGACATAGCTAGCCTTGATCTTTCTCTTTTCATAAGGGGCTTCTGAACCGCTCTTATTCTGTCCCATCTCCCTGGACCTGTTTGCCATGGGTGACCCTACCAGGGGCATGAAGCCCCCGACAACATAGCTCCCAGGATCATTCGGGCACTCAAACCCCTCCACCACGTTAAGGTGGCGGTTCAGGGAGGGGAAAAGTCAATTTTATTGGATCCAAAATTCAAGATTGGCGAAAAAGTTTGTTTTTTGAAATTCCTACTTAAAAATATTGAAAAATGATGCTGTAGCGCTCCCTAACAATTTTTTTTTTTTTTTTTACGAAGTTTGTCATAGACCAGGGGTCACCAACCCTATGCCCACGGGCGCCATATCGCCCCCAAGCCCCACATGAGTCGCCCACAGACGGTTCTAAAAATAGCACAACTCACTAATGAGCTGCATCTAAAATTTAATCTTATTCTGTAGCTTTTTTTTTTTTAATCACCCTTGCGTTTATATAGATTTAAAAATGACAATATCTTAAACATATGTTCATTATACGTGAAGTTTAGATAAGTTAAGGTGAACTTTGACCTACTCACTTCAAAGGTCAGTATTGTGCGCGTGACAAAACCAATGCTCCGCTCGCGAGCGCTGTGAGGATGCGCTGAATGCAGTTTCTTACTCCAAAACATGGTAGAAAATAAAGAGATCACTTTCACAACTATTTAAGACTGTAAAAGAAACCTGCACGTATCTCATCTGAGGAGCGACTGTGGTGACGGCAAAGTGGCACAATGTGGAGGAACACTTCACTACGTCTCACAAAACTCCACACTAACTACCCACGGGGACGCGCACTCCCCACTGGGATGCGCGCTATGGGCAGAACAAGCCCAGAGCTAAACGCAGCTTTGGGCAAACAACAGGCTTTTCCAACAACACCGGTGAAAAAGTCACACAGTGCAACCGAGATTTATTATTAGATACATTGGTCGAGACAGCTGAAATTGTGTGATATCAGGGTATTAATAGAATGCACTATTAATTGTTATCTAAATGAACACTATAGCGCCCCCTACAGTATTGGTAAAATACACAACTTTGTCCGATTGGCATGAACCTTGGGGAAATAATTGTGGGCATTAAAAGGGGCAAAAAAGTCAATTACACCATACCTGTATTATGTACATGGTTGCCGGTGCAAAGCCACAGACCCCTCTCATATGGAGCCAGGGCCACACTGCATATTAACTTTGTTCTTCATTTTTCTGCCCAAACAATCACATTTTTCACCCCCTGAACATTCACGAAAAGTCTCACATGGGGTTATAGAATCGACCATCTCGGCGAAAAATTTCATAAATTTGGCATCTCGAAAAACTCCCATGCCCACCGGCTTGACGGGGCCACCTACAATTTCACCCCTATGGGAGAGGAGGCTGGTAAATTTTTGAACACATGCACACAAATCAGAACAGTGATAGAGCAGTGCTTCAATTCATATTTATGCTTGGCCCACGATTCTCTATGACGGACAGGAAGTCGGCCATATTGGATTGAATATTCGCCACTTTTTTTGCCACATGTTTTCAAACTGTATCTACTCCCAGGTTGAGCTGTGGACCTCAAAAGGGGCAAAAAAGTCAATACACCATTCCTGTATTATGTACGTGGTTGCCGGTGCAAAGCCACAGACCCCTCTCACATAGAGCCAGGGCCACACAGCCCAGGGCCACACTGCATATTAACATTGTTCTTCGTTTTTCCGCCCAAGCGATCGCATTTTTCACCCCCTGAACATTCACGAAAAGTCTCACATGGGGGTATAGAATCGACCGGCTCAGCGAAAAATTTCATAAAATTGGTGTCGGGAAAATGTCCCATGCCCCCTGACTCGACAGCGCCACCTAAAATTTGACCCCTATGGGAGAGGAGCCTGGTTAATTTTGGAAAACATGCACAAAAATCGGAACAGTGATAGAGCACCATGGGACAAGCATAAAAATTAATTGAAGCACTGCTCTATGAGGGACAGGAAGTTGGCCATATTGGATCAAAAATTCGCCATGTTTTTTTCGCTACGTGTTTTCAAAAGGTGTCTAGTCTCCGGTTTTTGGTCCAAATGAGCTCAGATTTCTCATGGCACATCTAGACACATAGGTTTTCATAAAGCATCCACGTTTTCTACAAATTCCACGCCGTTTGCCTGTACGCCTCTGCCGAATAACACCTTCATTTCCTGTTTCTTTGATTCCCCCTCACGGACACATGGATCAAATTCATTGTTTCTCGCGCTGCTAGACAATTTCTTCAGCGGGACCACGAACTTAACCATGTTTGTCACAGCTTTTCGTTGCATAACTGTCTAAAAACTGTGGAAATTTGCCTAAAGGAGGAGCATTTTTTGGAGAGAGGCCACAAATGTACAGAACCCGGGGTGAGATTTGAACAAAAACATATTTTTGTCTCCAAGAAAACCAAACTTTTTATCAGCATCTGCATTCATTCATTTTTAAAAGTTTTCACAGTAATTTTTATGCAATAATTATATATATAATATAAAACTTTTATTCGGAACAACCTAAAATGACAAAACAACATAAATGCGCAATAAATATGGCATAACATTGCTGTACAAAAGATGCTAGTTTGTTTTTCAGATGTTTTTTTTTCTGTTTGTGTGGACTTATATGTTCATTTCTTTCTGCAGGACTCCGGTCTCCTGAGGTCAGCAGGATTTTGACAGACGTGGGGGTTTGTCTTTGGCGCAGTGGAGGCGGCACAGCTCAGATTTGGCGCAGAGGACTTTGACCAGAAACGAGGGCTCCAGGGGCATCGAGTCACGATATGGATCCGAATCACAGTTAATCTGCGGAATGACGTAGGGACACGCTGTTAGTAGAGCCCAACATGTATGAATAATATAAAATACTCTCATTATAGTCCCATAAACAGGTCACACAGCTAGAACAATCCAACTTTGCTGCCACCTACAGGCCTCAAGTTGTTACTGCAGCGTGACGTCAACTAGTATAACAATATTTCATTATTTAAAGCCATTCTATGTCACTTTTCTTGGGGATTATCAGCCATTTGCTTTCCTCCATGATGTTATTTCTTTGCCTGGAATGTCCCTCAGTATGGCGTAAAAAATCTATTTCCATGGAAACAAGCAGGCGACTATACCAGGCACGTTACAGGTCAGATCTGTGGAGAGATGAGCCCCTCCGTAATCGTAATAATAATAATGGTTTTCAAGACAGGCGAGTTTTGGTTGTTGTTGTTTTTTTTTGCATGCGGCATAGGTCTCTGTTTGAATAAATGTGAGATTAATGCCATACTGTGGGACATTCCAGGGCAAAGCAAAGCAATAACAGCGCAAAGGAGACAAGGACAAGATAGCTGCTCCACCGATAAAGTGTTGGACATGGTTAGAATTTGGTTCGCTGAGTGTTTTTCTGTTAAATACGTGGATAAGTTCTAATAACAAGTGTCTGTCAGGCTAAAAATAAAACCAAATCCAATCGAAATGAACCAATCCACACGAGGAGGGACAGGATCAGCGTTTTACCTGAGAGAACGCTGCGAGGAACAGTTGTGTGTGTGAGCGCCCAGACAGAGACGTGTCATTTGGGTCCCGCTTTAAACTT
Organism: Periophthalmus magnuspinnatus; assembly: GCF_009829125.3. Classification (NCBI taxonomy): domain Eukaryota; kingdom Metazoa; phylum Chordata; class Actinopteri; order Gobiiformes; family Gobiidae; genus Periophthalmus; species Periophthalmus magnuspinnatus. The sequence continues at coordinate 30,338,172 of NC_047141.1, read as the reverse complement.
TGCTGATAAGCCTGAAGAGAAGAGGAGAAGGTCAGAGGTTAGGCTCATGTAAGGCTCATAAAAGTAGTTTATAGAGTTTAAAATAGAGCTGGAGGCAGGTCTGATTTCTATTGCAAAATGTGCAGTTAAAATGCAGATGTTTTGAAGTGGTTTATGGTTAATATGAAATAAAAACTGACACAAAGTTCAGAATCTTTCCTTTAAGCACAAACAAACCAAGATAAAGTGGTTATTTATTTGCAGTACATCCAGAACACTGCTGCTCAAGTCCTGACTAGAACCAGGAAGTTCTTCACACATGTGTCCTGTGGCTCAGGTCTCTGGCTCCTGTGGCTCAGAGAATAAACTTTAAAGCAGCTCAGTGTGAACAAGTCTCTCCATGGACCAGCACAAAAGAACATCTCCCACATGAGCCACATGAACCATCTCACATGAGGAGGACTGAACCAGGACTGAACCAGGACTAAACCGGGACTGAACCGGGACTAAACCAGGACTAAACCAGGATTAAACCGGGACTAAAACGGGACTAAACCGGGACTAAACCGGGACTGAACCGGGACTAAACCGGGACTGAACCAGGACTGAACCAGGACTAAACCTGGAACTAAACCGAGAATAAACTGGAACTAAACCAGGACCAAAGCAGAACTAAAACAGGACTAAACTAGCTGTGCGTATGACTGAAATTTTATTCTCTTTTAATATAAATTTTATGAATGTTATTTATGTTTTGATTTGTTGTATTGTGATTTTAATGTCTTTCTCATTCTGTAAAACACTTTGAATCACTTTGTGGACCAATTGTGCCATTCAAATAAATGTAAAAAGCCATGTCAGCTGAAAAGACTTTACACCATAGGATGAATATTGTAGATTTGTGGACACAGTAGTTCAATATTTGTAAAGGGGCTCATGTGGACACTGGACACACAGAAGCTCTTTTCAACTTTTCAATGACACCGTTTCATTGGTTATAAGTGATTTAAAATGGCAGCCGTTGCCATGGTAACAAAAGTCCTTCAGATGGCGTCTATAGCAAAAAACAAGCAAAAAGAAGCAAAAATGCTCTCCATTAGAAACTATGACAACATGACATTTTACATTTTATGACATTGGAACTGTGTTTGTTGTGTTTATTTCCATAGAAGCCCGTGAAAGGACCCCCCCCCCCCCCCCCCCCCCCCCCCCCCCCCTTCTCCCCCTCACCTGTAGGGCTATCTCCAGAGCCGAGTACTGCACCCACACCTCCTGCTGCTCCGTGGGGGAGAGGGACTTTGTTATGCTCCCGTCTGTGGCTCTGAGGTAATGACTCCACACACAATCTGACACCTGTCGCACACTCGCACTGTGAGCGTGAACTGGAACAAAAACATGACACACAGCAGCTAATATCACCTATTTATGCACTTTTTCCTTTTCTTTTAGCCAGGACTAATCCAGGACTAATCCAGGACTAAACCAGGACTAAACCAGGACTAAACCAGGACTAATCCAGGACTAATCCAGGACTAATCCAGGACTAATCCAGGACTAAACCAGGACTAATCCAGGACTAATCCAGGACTAATCCAGGACTAAACCAGGACTAATCCAGGACTAATCCAGGACTAATCCAGGACTAAACCAGGACTAATCCAGGACTAATCCAGGACTAATCCAGGACTAAACCAGGGCTAATCCAGGACTAATCCAGGACTAATCCAGGACTAATCCAGGACTAAACCAGGACTAAACCAGGACTAAACCAGGGCTAAACCAGGACTAAACCAGGACAGAACTAGGACTAAACCAGGACAAACTAGGACTAAAGCAGGACTAAAGCGGGACTAAAGCGGGACTAAAGCAGGACTAAAGCAGGACAGAACTAGGACTAAAGCAGGACTAAAGCAGGACTAAAGCAGGACTAAAGCAGGACTAAAGCAGGACTAAACCAGGACTAAACTAGGACTAAACCAGGACGAAACCAGGACTAAACCAGGACTAAACCAGGACTAGACCAGGACTACACCAAGACTAAACTGGGGCTAAACCAGGACTGAACCAGGACTACACCAGGCCTTTAGCTATTTTGTATTAAAAATGTTGTGTTTCTGAAAGTGTCCCTCCATGTTTTTCAACTTCATATACGCACCTTACAGACGTGTTCTAAAGACGCTTCTATAACGAGCTGAGACATTTACACGGTCAGGAATAATCTGATAATCCAGGAATTAGATCTGATTTTTGGCGTGTGTTTAAATGCAAATGAGTAGCTTTTGTATGTGGTATAAAAAATAGAATGCATTTAATAATAACGTCTTGAATTTCAACGTTTTCTTTTTTCGTTTTTGTCTTTGCTGCAGGTTCAGAAAGAAATCAGAGTACTCACATCAGATGAAACTATTTACAAGACATAACAGTAATCTGATCACTCCAGAAATCAGATAACAATCAGATTTGGATTCTTATGCTCAGGAATCAGACAGGCCTACAGATTTTTTAAATTGCTTCTAAAGTCAGAACAACTGCCCTCTGCTGGACACTGGCATTTTATTTGGTCAAACGTTAAAAATCAGGGTTGAAGTATTTGTTTTGAATGAATATAACATATACTAGTCAAATCCAGACTGATTTCTCTCTATATTTTTGTACAAATTGATTTCAGTCTGGTCCCCACGTCCTCTGCTGCGTCTCAAGTCCGAGCAAACGCGATCGTCCAATCAGATCCGGTTTTTCAGTGACACATGTGAAACAAAGGAGCTCATTGGTCACCTGTGATTTACAAATAAAATCGAAATTGTCTCAACTCAGATTAACAGATTCAGCAGAAATACGTGATGTTTTTCAGCCTGTGTGATATTTTCTTCCTTACAGTTCCTTACAATTTCAATTTTTTTCGATACAGAAGAACCATGCTTGTCCCTGATTGGCTAATCCACCTGTCAATCACGCCCATAAAGGGGAGATTCACCGGTGACCAGACTCACATCTTCATAAAGTATTGAAGAAGTGTGTATTCTGAATCTCAGGTAAATATAATGGAATATTTTACTGTGAAATACTGAAAATATAACTTCCAAGTAGTTAAAAACCCCAGAATAATGTTAAATACAGGACCTATTCATTATATGAACATTATTTAAGACACATGGTTTGTTTTAGCGTCCAGACTCACTGTCAGGAAGCAGCAGGTGCAGAATATCTTTTGCAATGAGGAAACCAATGACTCCATATTTGATCGCCCTGTACGAGAAAAGAGTTTAAGTATGAACGTATTGAACAAATCCTTTCTGATATATGATTAGATGAGGTTTACCGGGGATAGGTGGGATGGAACAGAGGCGGGACAAACATCCCCAGTGGAAAAACAAGCTCATTTCCTTTGAGAACCGGGCTCACGGACAAGCTGCAGAAGAGGAAAGATGATCACAATTCAGCATGACATCACAAGGTGGAACGGAGTGTTTTCAGTTTGAGAGAAGAAGCCTAAATATGCAGAGTTTGTGCATTAAACATAGATGAGAAAATAGCATAACATGAGCTCTTTAAAAGTCTTATAACTAAGACTCGGGGGTGACTAAAGTAGCTAAAATAGTTCTCAAGATTAATTGTAAGAGCAACTAATATTTAACATGACATCTGCATTATAAAGTGAAGTGTAACTGGAAAAACAAAACGTTATTAATCTGGTATTGTTAAAGGATAGATCCAAAAATGGGGAAAAAATGTACTCAGCGATGTTCAAATCATTTAATATTGTCAAAATTAAACTTTTTCCCCTTTAGACTTACTCACGACGGGAAGCAAAACCAAAACGTTAAGTCAAGTAAGAGTGAAAGTACTGCTCTGTGAAGTATTTTGTGTTATAATACAAAATTGACAGTGTATAAACCGATTTTTTAACCAAAGAAGGAACAGTCTGAATCAATGCGTTTGTGGACCTATCCCATTAAATCTAATTATTTTACAGATTTACTGAAACAACTTTAAAATTAAAAAAATCTAATTCTCCAAACACAAACAGCACAGACAAAAGTACAACTCTCCATTTTACAAGTCATATTGATAAAGCTGCACTATGTAACATTTGGAGTGCAGAGTCCGCCACCCGCTAGTCTCCAAACTGTGGAATAATCTCCATGGAGACAAGAAGGTGGCTCTCTACCAGAAAAGTGACATAGTGCAGCTTTAAATTCCTCACACTCACAGGTCAGTGCCTTCACTCTGCTCCTCCAGAAGTTCAATCCTCCTTTTCTGCCACAAGGACAGAAGTTGGGCGTAGTTCCAAAAGAAGTCAGTGCCCACATTTATCTGTAAACACATTAGTCGTGTTATTGTAATGGACGTTATGACATTATACTTTTATAATCCACTTCACCTCAGCAGCAAACAGGTCAAGTTCTGCCTCAGTTGTTTGTTTTGAAGTCCACAGTCTGGGAGTGAGGAAGTGGACCTGGACATACAGTCTCATGATGCACATAAAAGTACATAGAGTTACACACAGAGACGTTTTTCCCTCATTTACCTTTTTTGTAACGGCCTTTTGTGTCTTTTGACTGTTCCACTGAAGTGCGTGAAGTTTGGATTTGAGAGAGGACATGATGTTTTCAATGATCTCGTTGACCTGTTGAAAGTGTAATTTGGTAAAAGACGTGTTAAGTCGTGCTAACCCAGTTTCCACGTAGTTTCATTTCCCGTTCAGTTTAATTTATTTCAGTCACACGACATTTAACATTTACAAAAACAATGACAATATAATGTCTCTGTGTGACTGAAACGGCTCAGGGAGAAGTCTATGCTCTATGTGAACTCTCTGGTGGAGACTCTGCCTCCAGCTCGTTTCCATGGAGATGTTATTGCTTTGCGTAGAATCTTCCTCAGTATGGCATTACACTTATGTCTCCATGGAGACAAGCAGGCGATGCATCTGGCCACAGCAAATTTAGTAATAACAACAACTGTAATTGAATAAATGCAAGATAGATAAATTAAATAACATACTGTGGAATATTCAAGGTATAGTCTCCATGGAGACAAGCAGATGGCAGCCCTTAGAAAACCAGAAAAGTGACATAGTGCACCTTCAGTCCTCACATGGTGTAGCCCTGGTCCTCACCTCTGCATGGGCCATTCTTTCATTTAAAAAGTGTTCGAGGACAAAGTCAAATCCTCGCTCAGTCTCCAGCACACACCTCCTCCAGCGCGGCTCCGCCTGCTCCACCTGCTCCACCTGTTTAACACCTGTGTCACTGAATCTGGAGTCCAGGGCTGGGATCATCGTATGCAGGAGGTTAAAGAGCATGTAGGTGTGAAGTGGACCACTGAGTGAGGAGAAGTCATTAAAAACACTGAACATGTAAACTGATGCATGTGTGTGTGTGTGTGTGTGTCATGAACCTGTTGCTGTAATCTGGCTCTTTTAACAATTTGCTGATAGTCTGGGACATTTTTACAATATAAGGTAGATTATGCACAAGGACTGGCTCTTCCGCAGTGAGAGACACTGGTTTAAAAGCAGTCTGCAAACAGCCCAACCAATCGATCATAGGAGCCTGGCTCTGCAGAGATATGTTTAAAAAAGTAAATGAAAGAAAAAGAGAATAAAGTGTTGTGTTTATCCTGTGTTTACCTGCAGCTCCCGGATGGTCATGCGCTGATACAGTTGTCCTTTGGTGAGCCGATAATGCAGCGGCGTCGTGACAACGGCCAGCTTAGACGACAGAGAGATGAACTGACCTACATGAGTCATTTTGCTGCTCATTGGCGCCCCCAACAGGGCGAGGTATCGATTACACATGGAGTAGAATAGACGAGTGGTCTTTGAGAGACGAGAGGTGAGAGCTAAGTACATTTGTCATTAGCACATAGTGTAGTTCATGAGGATGACTGACCTCAGTCTTTATTTCAGTCTTTTCGAGCTGACTGTTCCATTCAATGGGAAGCAGTGGGTCTGGCTGGTCTATCTGTGGCAAAAGTGAATTGATATTTAACGCTCTCGTTCTGTTCAGTTATGATTCAGTACAGCATTTGTACTGGCCTGGATGTAATTCCTCGATGTCGGTAGAGTTGATTCATTTGGGTCTTTGCCCACAAGGAGGTTGAAGAATGGAAAGGTCCCATAGTTCCTCATTAACAGTCCCAAAGTGGAGTTGAAGTCAGTCTGGTTCCATTGGCCCGACACAGCCCAGCCCCCCAGCTGCAGAGAGAGCGACTGTGTTTGGTTGTTTTTAAATAAAAGAAACAAAAAGGACTCACATTTTGAATGAGTGTGAGGAAAGGCTCTGCCCCTGCTGTCTCTATGGACCTGGTGTCTAAACAGGAGTGGTAGAACATTTTGGCTTTCTGTTTTGCAGAGCTCGTTACCCTGTCGTTAGAATCTGAAACACAGAAACAGTGTGATGTTATATTTATATTATATCAAACTATACACAGTAAAGATGTGGCTGAAGCGTGTACCCAGAGTGTCCCTGAGATGCTGCAGCAGCAGTGTTTTTCTGTCTGTAAGTTTCTCCTCTCTCAGACGACGGTCCACCTGCTGTCGACTTGGACTCACTTCCTGGGGGGCTCCGGGGGGTCCTGGGCCCCTCTGTCTGCCATTCTTCCAGTCGGAGAGACAGGTGAACAAGTAGAAGTCACATGGTCGTGTGAAAGGGTCAGCGGATTTCGACAGGTGAGTTGAGGTCTGCAGACAGGCTTCAGACTCACACGGCCGGACTATGAGCGAGATCCAGAGCTTTTAGAAATACTTTAGTAATAATGACACATACACATGTGCTCAGTCGTCTTACCAAGCCCTAACGGTCTATTCCCTCTGGTCTGAAGATGTCGCACAATGTAAACAAATCCTAGGAGAAAAGCACAGAGGCAGAAGGTCCCAAAGAGGAACGTGAACAGCCTCGGTCGCTGTGTCGTCTCTGTAGCCTCATCTTCATCAGAACGGCCAGTCTGTCCGAGCTCAGAGGAGCTCTGAGGAAGCTCAGCCTGGGACAGGACATCCAGTTGTGTTGAGGATTGCTGCTGTTAATTTAGAAAAACAAAATCATAAATCATGGTCTGTATCAGATCATGGCTGTAACTAGGTCAGGGTATAGTTATTGTGTTGTTTTTATCAGAGAAAAACAGTACTGACTTTAATGTATTGATATTATTAAAATTCACAATATTTTAAAATTGTACTAAATAAACTGCAAATTTCTTGCACATTACATCTGTTAGAACTAATTCACTGCAGAAAATGGTCCTACCTCAGGCTCTGTTGGACTTTCAGGCATTATCATCGTAGGAGTAGTTTCTTTTGTGTTTTTCTATCCTGTTGCATTGTTGGTCAAGCAGCTGTCATCAGAGCTCACTATCTCTCCTCTCCTGCGACAACGATAAAACTTTTCAGCTTGTGTCCAAAGTCATCTCCAAATGTTCAGAATCTCGCCAAGTTGTAGTACGTGTCCTCAAAACTCCGGCAGTGACAGCAGCTGGACCTGGACCTTCATCTCCTCTTCCTCCTCGTGTTGTACAGGACTGGACACTGATGGGATCGGCTCAGGGGGACTCGCAGTTCTCAGTAAAGAACTTATTCAGTAAACAAGCTGAATGCATAGAGGCTGTTATCAGCTCTGCACATGGCTGGTAACGACTGATAGAGCTGTGACCTAAAGTGTGAAACAGCGTCACAGAGGACAGGGGGACACTTCACTGCGTCATTTTGAATGCATTCACCTTTCTCTGGATAATTACTGTTTTTGCTGGCTCATGTTTTCAATGTTTAGTGTTTTTGTATTTTTTTTTTTTTTTTTTGTAGTTTGATAAGATTAGAACTGTAGACGTCAAACTGTTGAATGAGCGACATCTCTGACTCCTTATCAACACCAGTCATGAGAATTACTCTATCGACTTAATGTTTAATATATGAAAATTATTTAAATATATTATTATTATTAAATATAAAAGCATGTTTTGGGCTTCAAACTTTATCGTGTGTACAAGTTTTTTGCAAAAGTGGTAAGATTTTTTGTTGTTTTTGTTGTAAAAAAAAGAAACGATTTGGGCTGTAGCGAGTTGAATCAGTCACTATTATGGCTAATTATATACGTTTTTTCTGCTATTTATTTGTTGCAGCTTATGCCACTTAATGAGAATGTTTATTTAAAACTGGTTTAGTGGGATTATCTTTTTTTTTTTTACTAACTTTCACAAACAATCACATTCACAAACATCACATTGACTTTCATAAACATAATCACATTTACAAACATCACATTGACTTTCATAATCATAATCACATTCACAAACATCACAATCAGATTCACAATCAGATTCACAAACATCACATTGACTTTCACAAACAATCACATTTACAAACATCACATTGACTTTCATAATCATAATCACATTCACAAACATCACAATCAGATTCACAAACAATCACATTCACAAACATCACATTGACTTTCACAATCACATTTACAAACATCACATTGACTTTCATAAACATAATCACATTTACAAACATCACATTGACTTTCATAATCATAATCACATTCACAAACATCACAATCAGATTCACAAACATCACATTGACTTTCACAAACAATCACATTTACAAACATCACATTGACTTTCATAATCATAATCACATTCACAAACATCACATTGACTTTCATAATCATAATCACATTCACAAACATCAATCAGATTCACAAACAATCACATTCACAAACATCACATTGACTTTCACAATCACATTTACAAACATCACATTGACTTTCATAATCACATTCAAACATCACATTGACTTTCATAATCATAACATTCACAAACATCACAATAACATCTCCAACTATCACTTTAACATTGAAAGACAGGTGATCAATGATAGCATTAAGGGAGATACACCGGGGTCAGACATTATAAATGAGGGATTTTAAGAGAGGGCAGATAACATTAAGGTAATTACTGGGATTATCTTGCACTATTGTTATTGTGTCAAAATGTGTTATCGTGACAGTTCTAATCAATAAAAAGTACTAAAGGGTTTCAGTCCTCTCTAGTCTATTGCAGCTCATGTTTTTTAATAATACACATTTTTCTATAGCAAAATCTTACAATTATCCAGGATTAAGGATTTGGAAACATTTAAGGAATTATATTGATTTTAATGGGATTGTTCCAGCAACTGTTTTCATCTCTACCCTCAACTCATGACTCCAAAAGTCCAAAAGTGCTGCAATTAAAACTGATTTACAAACTGGGAAAGGGTGGACGATATTGACAGAAATAATAACTTGACATTTTTTTGGAGTTTCAGAGTAAAAGAAAAAAAAAAAATCACAAAAAATGAAAAACAAAACAAAAATCCTTTTAATAGCAGATTATTTTTTATTTAATACAGCCAAAAAGCGCAGGTTGAGGCTACATCATCTTTTGAATGTACAAATCCACAGATATGAAAACACAATTTATAAAATGTCACAACAAATAAAAGAAAAGGCAAAGGCATCTTGATGGTCACATAATCTCATGGTAAAGTATCAAGAATAAAACAAGCAGCTGCTACAGCAAGAAGGAGAATGCTACCGTCTACAGCCAGCAGATGGCGCTGAGTCTTTGTACTGTGGTTCTGGGTTGGCTGCACCAGACAAAGAAAGCATGAACAGTTTGATACTAGATAACAACTTATTAAAAGCTACACTGTGTAACATTTTTGCTGGAGTATCCGCCATCTGCTTGTCTCCATAGATATGTCATTACTTTCCCTGTAAAGTTCCACAGTATGGCATTAAACGCACATCTCCATCTGTATAAGCAGGTAACGCCATCAGGTCCGATGCATGTTTTTTCAAGTTTTTTTTTTTTTTTTACGTTAACGCCATACTAAGGAATATTCCAGGCAAAACAATAACGTCTCCATGGAGATAAGCAGCTGGCGGATCCTTCGAGGAAAAAGCGACAGTCCTTTAAGTATTTTGCAAAGAAATAAGGCAGTGAAAAAGGCACATTGCCTGATAAAAGATGGCAACACAATAAGTAGAAACATAATACCGTACATTAACACAATAACGACACAGACACCAGAATAGTGGTACAATTTGTGGCAATCAAAAATACTGGATTCACAAAAAAAAAAAAAAAGAAAAATCAGGAAAAAGTTTGTTTTATTAGACCCTTTTTCCTCCAGATTTCAAATATTTGGTCTTATGAGTGTTATTCCTTGAGCGCCTTAACATCAAAATAAAGCGGTTTTGGAACACAAAGCATACACAAATTAGAACATATACGTTAAAATATTAAAGCAGTTATGGAAAATACACACGACTTTTATCAGATCTCCGCGATAGGTCCCGTTTAGGCCATGCAATGCTCTAGCAAGGTTTTTTCATTAAGGATCTTTAGAAAATCTGTGCTTTCGTTTGTATATTTTGTTGTTCTTGTATCACCATGCATCTCGGTTAAACATGTGAGTTCTGTTTCACATATTTATTCTGTAAAAAGGAGACATTTTATGCGTTTTTCTCAAGTATTCTGAGCTAAACTATAACACGTGTAGATCATCATTCAGCGTTTTGTTAATGTTTTTGTTCATTTTGTTGATTGTAAACAGCGATATTGATCTAAAACTTGAAGCTTTAAGGTCCTATATTACGCAAAATTGACTCTTGTGAGATTTAAGTCATGTTTTAATGCTGTTACCGCCTCAAAAACAGGAGGTTGGAGTTACTTTTTTTTTTGTTTCATCCACACACGTTTGAGTAATCCTGCGTTATTAGGTCGAAATGCTCTGTTCCACCTTGTGATGTTATGATAGTTTTCACATTAACAGCTCCTTTTACCTTTAGTTCAAGTTTAGATTGGTAATTCCAGGTGTGAAATCATCCAAATTAATGCATGGAGTTTAAAAACGCAGTGGAACAGAGTGAATTCAGCCTAAATGTGCAGGGTTTGTGTGTTAAACAAACGTAACTCCAGGTGTTTAAACAACATTATAACAGAAATATAGGTCAGAAAATAGCGTAATACGGGGCCTTTAATAACGGAAATGGGTCAAATTATCGACTTCTTGTGAAATGCCATCAGTTCTGCAGTTTTGAACAAGAGCAAAAAGCAGATTTTCATTGAAGTATTGTTATTTTAGCCCCACATTTATGACCCATGCTTTGAATTTTTGTATAATCACAAGTAAGAAATGGGTGAGGACAAGGGAAAGGAGAAAACTGATTAATTTTTTTGACCAAAACCCAAACGCGGGACAATACAGCATCTCTCAAACATGCACGAATCAATCAAACACAACTCTAAGCAAGCTAACGACGAGGGAATACTCTTAGAACATGGTTAAAACCTCATAAAAGTCAAATCTGCATAATATGTCCCCTTTACTTTTGTTCTCAGCAGAAAAACTACGCTGGTTTTGCCTTTCTAACCCTCTTCACATCACAGAAAAAACAGCGACATTCGTAAATTTACACTGATTTTGCAGAGCAGTTAAAGCCCTAAAGACGTTTTTTTTTTTTTTTTTTTTTGTCCGCTACGCCAAGCTAAGCCGACACACCGACGCGACGATAACAAAGGCAACTTTTATTACAGGAGTGTTCTTTAGATCAAACCTTTTTGTGCAAGTTATGCTTTTTAGAGTAAACGTACAATTGGCACAGGAGAAACCATCTGGCAGTTAAAGCCGTACTGCGGGACTTTCCAGGTTTTGTAACAAGCTAAAACGTTCACAGATACATAAATACTGATATTAAACTACTCGGAGACAATGTTATTTTTGCAGATTATTAAAATATGAGCAAGGTGTGTTTCGGTGCATGAATGAGTAGAACAAACAGGCCAAAGCAGCAACATCTCCATGGAGAAAAGCAGGCCAGTTTATGAGTCAGGTCTGTGGAAATGAGTAACAAAAACATCTGTAATTACTTGTGCTATTTGCGTAGTTTATTTGCAATGAAAACGATGGAGTAACATTGTACGAAAATACATTTGGCTTTTGAAAATACTGAGGAAATTGCAAGCGCTCGATGATTGTTTTTTAAAGAAAGTCAAAAATTACGAGTTGGAACGCTCCGCAGTAGGTCTTTAATCAGAGTTTTTTGACATTTTCACAAACGGACACCAGGTCAGTGCAGTACATTACCTCTGCGCTGAAGTGGGACAGGGAAATACTACAGTAAAATCAGCATGCATCCTCTCATTCAGCCACTCGCTCCCTGTGCTCTCACTGGGTAAAGGCAGATCTGATTTGGTTCAGAGTTTCAGAGGGGCGACGATGACCCCGACGATGACCCCTCCATGACCCCTCTACGCCGCTCGCTTGGCTCGCTGGGTGTGGCACTTCATACACAGGATCTTTCCGTCCAGGGGATAGCAGCCATTTTCATCAGCCTCAATGGAAAGCGGGCGAGCGCAGTCCTAGGAAAAGGAAAAAAATGAATTAAAAAGGTTCTATATTGCGCAAAAAATGACTCTTGTGAGCTTTGGTGGTATAATGTCGTTGCCTCGTCAAAAACGGACCAGGAGTTGAGTTTTGTTTCGTTCACGCCCGTTTCAGTACCTCTCCCCTCGAGCATCTCCCACCTGGTCCTTTGTCTCCCCCTGGTCCTCAGTCCCCCTTGGTCCTCAGTAACGCAGTCTCCCCCTGGTCCTCAGTCTCCCTCTGGTCCTTATTTTCCCCTGGTCCTCAGTCCTCAGTCCATCTGGTCCTCAGTATGTCCTAGTCCCTCGTCTCCCCCTGATCATCTGAGCTCTGAGTGTTTATACCAGAATGACAAAGCTACATTCCAAAGCAGAGTGACTTTTATTTCACTCATTTAAAGTCTAGTCTGTCTTTGCATTTATACAAAGACATATGGTAAGAGTATTTTTACTTCACAACATGAAAATACTTAAATTTACATCACAAAGTTTTTCTGTTTTTTGTTTTTTTTTACGAGAATTTATTTTAATAGATTCTTTTTTCAAACCAAGGCCCTGACTTCTTCAGGACAGTATCTCAGTCAAAATGATGGAAACATCCCATAGGACATGAAATTGGGACCCTCACACACCTGGGACAGCGCCATCTGCAGTCCTGAAGAAGTCAGACTGCAGATGGCGCTGTCGTCCTGCCTCCAACGGTAGAAAAACAGCAACAAAACCTTTTTAAATCAACTGACCCGACACGTCACAGTGGCATCACGTGACCACTGTGAGGCGCTAGTGAGCAGCCCAAACTGTCAGGGATGAAAACAAACTAAACCTTGGTCTGGAAAAATAAAATAAATCTAAAATAGCCAGAATATTCCTCCATCAGTTTAACGCTGGGAATCATGAATCATTTTTCCACAACTGAAACACTAAAATTTAAGATTGTAATTTCAGTAAAGATGTAAAATAAGTCTGAAATCTCTTACCTCACACCGGTAACACTTCAGATGAAAGTTTTTATCGAGAGCCACCACTCGGACTGTCTCCTCGCTGCCGGGAGCTGGAATAATGGGCTCATTGCAGCTCACGCACAGAGGAGAGAAACGCCTGGAAAACACAGTGACACATAGATGAGTTTAGAACATTCAGACGATTTTAAACACTTTCCTGTACGCGACTTATATTTTTACATTAATTACTGGGCCTATCCACATGAAAAAAACACTTATGCAAAGTTCAATATGTTCTCCATCATCACTATTAACTACAAAATTATAACACACAAGATTAATATTTGTGGAATCTCCAGTAACGAAAGAAAAGGTGCAACAATTTGTGGATTTTCACTTTGGATATTTCCTATTTTTACATTTTTGTATTTATTTTTTTGTCTTTATTTTAATTAATGTGTTTGTTTATTTTTCCGATTTTAATAAAAGTGACTGTTTTGTGACTTTGAGACATTTTCCACAGAGTTATATAAAAGCCCCCGTCGTCTATTTGAAATCTATAAAAGAATCAGACAGTGAAATGCACCTGTGGTAGTCCTGAACACAGTACGGGTTGTTGTTGTCGTCAGTGATGAACGGCGCCCCCTCCAGGACGCAGGAGCAGGTGCTGCAGCGGAAACAGTGGGCATGGAAACACTGTCCCACAGCTTTGAGCACACGGTCTGTGATCCTCTCCCCACATCTGGAGCAAATGGCCAGAGAGTTCTGCAAATACAAAGTACGTGACGGTTCTGGAGTTAATTTACTGAGGATAATCATAATAATTAAAGATGTCTGTGTAAATAATCATAATAATTAAATGGAAAGAGTACAAGTCCACTGCTCAAAAGCTGCATATTTTCTTATTTTATTTATTTGTAAAGGGACAGCGCATTAATGAATATTTAAAAATGTGGCTTTCATTTTAAATGTTTTTATTTATTTATTTAATTGTATTTATTTATTAATTTTATTGTATTTATTGTAAGAGAGCAATAGCAGCAGTTTGTTCCACATTGTAGTTTAAACCTTTACAAACTCATCCTGAAATACATGTGATCTTGTAATAGTTCATATTATTGCTTTAGAATGTTCCACAGTATTGAGTTAAACAGATTTTTCTAGCATTTATTTGGTTAATGACACAAAAACCCCTTGAAAAACATGTATTTTTACTAAAGGAGGGTTAAATCTCCACAGATCTGACCTGTACCTGTGGCCCTAGTGTCCATGGAGATTGATCAGTTTAATGTCATACTGTGAAACTTTCCTGCTAATGCAATAACACTTTTAAATAAACATTGTGAACAGAATCTTGATTTTGAAAACATTAATTCAAAATCTAATCATCAATTTCAAAATTTCTATCTGAAAAACTGTAAATATTTTCTCTATACTGCTGTTGTGTTGTGTCTTAACAAAGAGTGTATTTTGTTTGTGTTTTCATCCTTAGCCTCTCACCATGTAGCAGTCTTCACACTCAGGGGAGCCATCCCTGTCGTAGAACTGCATGCCCTGCAGGGGGCGATGGCAGCTCATGCAGCAGAAGCAGTTGGAATGAAAGAGTTTATCCATGGCCCTCACTGCCGGCTGTGTGCGGGACAAGGCATCGCCGCATTTACCACAAACCTCTGCAGAAAAACAACGACCACAATATTTTAGCTTTAAACAAATTATATCTTTACACAGTTATAGAAGACGATAAAGAGAGGAAATATGGCACATTTTTACGATGGAGGAGACGTACTTGACTGAAAGAAGACGCCCGACTCCCGCACACTTTCTCACACTTGTTTCACTTTTACATTTCAGTTTTTTTTTTCAGGACCAAAACGTCGTATTAATAAAAGAGAACCAAGAGTGAGACAGTGTGCGAGAGTCAGGAGTCTTCTTAAAACACTTATTTGAATTTTAATCACAATTATTTTTTCTTAACCTTACTGTGTACAGTTGTCCCTCACTATATCGCGGTTCACTTTTCGTGGTCTCGCTGTTTCGCGGATTGTTTTAGTGCAATTTTACACGTTTTTTTCCAGCGTATGAACGTTTGTTTTCTCCCCGACAAAACCCACAATGTCGATGAAACGTTCTGCACCGACAAAGGCGCCTACGAAGGTTTGAACTTTGAGAGAGTTTAAACGAGAGAAATGTGAGAAAATATTTGAGAAAAGTGTATAAAGTGTGTGGTGAGGGGTTTTACAGCCAAAAACAGAGAATAATTGTTAAAAATAAAGCTGATACTTCGTGGGTTAATTTTAGAACGTGATCCCTGTGATCCACATACATAAATACATAAATCCACATACAAATAGATATAAAACCAAGTATCTACAACAGGGGTGTCAAACTCAATTTCACCAAGGGCCACATCAGCAAAATGGTTCGTCTCAAATTTGCAAAGATATATAAAAAAAATGTCTGTGTAAATGCGTAACTCCTGATAAACTGACATTTTAAGACAGTCATACATTTAAATTTAACCCCTTAAACCCCTCAAACTCCCTCAAACCCCTCAAACCCTTAAAAACGCTCAAACCCCCTCAAACCCTTAAAAACCCTTAAAAACCCCCAAACCCTTAAAAACCCCCAAACCTCCTCAAACCCCCTCAAACCCTTAAAAACCATCAAACCCCCTCAAACCCAGTCAAACCCCTCAAACCCTCAAACTCCCAAACCTCCTCAAACCCTTAAAAAACCCCAAACCTCCTCAAACCCAGTCAAACCCCTCAAACCCTCAAAAACCCTCAAACCCTTAAAAAAACCCAAACCCTTAAAAACCCTCAAACCCCCTCAAACCCAGTCAAACCCCTCAAACCCCCTCACACCCCGCCCTTTTCGCCCCTCGTACCTGTAGGAGGGGAGGTGATGACCGGAGCGTGCGCGTCCATGTTTTTCATAAAGTCCTGAGTCATCTTCTCCAGCTCCTCCACCTCCCTCATGTTCAGAGGAGCTCCACCAACGTGACCCGGGCCAGAGGGCTGCACGAGGAACAGAGAGGAAAACATTTGAGTTACTGATTATTAAGAAAACTACCTCAGATATGGTTATAAATCCAACTTTTTTTTTAACAAATACATGTTCTCTTATGTTTAGGCAGCATTAGTCATATATTTACCTTTTGAATTTGAAAAGTAAGTTACAGTTTATGTCATTTATCTGTTTTATTTATACGTTTTTTGAACTCTAAAAAGGTGCATACTGATGTACCATTTCAGATAAAGAGTACTCCATCTGCTTGTCGCCATGGAAATGTTACTGCTTTGCCGAGAATACTCCATAATAAGCATTAAACTGATAAGCAGGCGACACAAACTGCATCTATAACTGAATAAACGCAAGATAAACACGTCATACTGTGGAATATTCCAGGTAATGCAATTAAATCTCCATGGAGACAAGCAGGTGACGGGCTGAAACGTTAGAATATTTGCGCAGTACATCTTTAAAAACACATGGTTACTAAGGAAAAGGGCGATAAAATCAAGGGGGTACCGTTGATGAAGGGGGACTTTTCATTGGCTGGTTGAAGGAGGCGGATGGAGGCGTCGCTGTCTTGGTTGGAGGAGCGCTAGAGGGAGGAGCTGCTGTGTTTTGGTTTGCGTTGAGCTGAATACCAAATGGAGATGGTCTACTGTGATTGGAGGGGGCGGTAGTGGCATTGTTTTTGTTGAAAGGACTTGCGGGCGCTGGTGGAGCCACAGGAGGAGCAGCGGGAGGAGGAGCTGCGGGTGGAGCTGCGGGGGGAGGAGGGAACGCGCTGGAAGCTGGTGATGGACTCGCTTTCGGAGGACTGCTGATCGCCCCGCTGTTCTGGTTTAAACTCTGGTTCAGTTTTTGTGCTAAGGAGGCGGCTGAAGTTGAAGGTTTGCCCCCGTAGGCCGTTTTGGGAACTACAGGTGGAGCGTTGCCTTGGCGGTTGGTCGTCCTGGCTTTAAGTTCTTCGGCCCACGGCGCAGGAGGAGGTCGGTCGCCCATCTCTGGAGGAGGGAGGAAGGAGAGCACGGGTTTGGGAGCGGTGGGAGGTGGAGCGGAGGGTTTAGGGGCCGGAGCTGATGAATACTGAGCTGGTAACTGTGGAAACAGAAGGAAAAATAGATTTAATACGTTTGCAAAAAAAAAAGTCTGAAAACAAGTAATGTACCGTATTTTCCAGACTATGGGTCGCACTTTTTTCATAGTTTGTCCAGGGAAGCGACTTATATGTGAAATTATTACAATATATAACTCCACATCTTTGTTATTGTCACACTGACGACCACACGAGGGCGCTCTAGGCTTGTACCAGTACGACAGCCACACAAGAGGAAGCGGCGCGTCATCTTCCTCTGGAGTTGGTGGATTTGTTCAGAAGCGACACCGAGGACGAAGAATTCAGTGGATTTATTGATTTGCAGTGAGATCCAGAGTAAACTTGTTGCTTGTTTTTTCTGCTTTATTTATCTGATTAACTGTTAATATCTTACGTTAACAAACCAGACACGTGTTCAGTTCTGTCTGTGCTTCATGGAGCTGAATAAATATAAATGTGTTACGTTAGCGTGATGTACTGATATTCAGCCTGTTGGTCCACATTTTATTATTATTATTATAACTTGTCTTTAAAGATAAAATGTCAGTTCTTGGTCTCGGATTTTGTAAAATAAATTTCCCGAAAAAATATGACTTATATGTTTTTCTTTTCTTTTTTTTTGACTGATGCGACTTATACTCCAGAGCGACATGTAGTACGGAAAAAACTGTGTATTTAAAAGTAATAAATGGTTGGTACGTGCACTCCTGCTGACTGAGCTTTAGAGCCCAGTTTAGTCCTGATGTAGACTTGGTTGGTTTCATTCTAGTCCTGGTTGAGTTCTGGTTTAGTCCCAGTTCCTAATTTTGATGTGGCCCAAGTGAAAGTGTGAACGCCCATGAAACGTCAACGCAATCAGAACTGAACCCAGCATGAACTCACACTGACAACAACACACTGAACACACATCACACACAGAGGGTTTGGGTTCAGAGCAAACGAGGCTGAGTCACAGGATCTGGCAACGCAAAGTGACGACATCATTGCGTTTCTGATTGAGCTGTAAACTAAAACACACACACATGTAACACACACACATATGTAACACACACACATGAACACCCCGACATATGTAACACACACACGTAACACACACATATGTAACACACACATATGTAACACACATGCATGTAACACATGTAACACACACATGTAACACAGACACACGTAACACACATACATATGTAACACACACACGTAACACACACACACACACATGTAAAATAAAACACACGTAACACACATGTAACACACACGTAAAATAAAACACACATAACACACAGAAGCTGCCTATCCAGGTCGTCGTTGTAAATGAGAAGTTGTTCTCAATTGACTCACCTGGTTAAACGTTGAATAAATAAATAAATAAATAAAATAAATAAACACAGAGACATGTAACACACAGACATAGGTAACAAACACACATATGTAACACACATGTAACACACACATGTAAACTAAACTAAACACACATATAAACATAACTATCTCCTGTGTGGACGACGTCTTTAAACAAACGAGTTCTTTGAGTTCAGTCTCTGTTTTGTTTTATCGACACTGGAAATGTCAAGTTTATCAAAAATATTTTGTTCCTATCTGAAAAAATAAAATATAAGAACAAACATTTATCTTGAGGCGGACAGAGAGAAAGAGAAAGAGAGGGAAAGAGGAGAGAGAGAGAGGGGCAAGACAGAAGGAGAGAGGGAAAGAAAGAAAGAGAGGGGAAGAGTAGAGAGGGGAAAGAAAGGGATCAAGAGAAAGGAGGGAAATAAAGAGAGAGAGGGAAAGAGGAGAGAGAGGGGGGAAGAAAGACACAGAGAGAGGGTGGAAGATAGAGCGAAAGAAGAGACAGAGAGAGGGGGGAAGAAAGAAGGTGAGAGGGGAAGACGAGAGGGGGAAAGAAAGAGGGGGAGAGAGGAGAGAAGGGAAAGAAAGGGATCAAGAGAAAGGAGGGAAAGAAAGAGAAAGAGAGGGAAAGAGGAGAGAGAGAGGGGGAAGAAAGAAGGAGAGAGGGAAAGAAAGAGACACAGAGAGAGGGGGGAAGATAGAGAGAAAGAGAGGGAAAGAAGAGACAGAGGGGGAAGAAAGAAGGTGAGAGGGGGAAGACGAGAGAGTGGGAAAGAAAGAGGGGGAAAGAGGGGGTAAGAAAGAGAAAGACGGAACAAGAGAGAGGGGGAAGAGAGAGACGGAAAGGAAGAGAGAGACGGAAAGAAAGAGAGAAAGCAAGAGAGGAAGATAGAAAGAGGAAAGAGGGAGGAAAGAAAGAGGGAAAATGAGAGAGGGAAAAAGAGAGAGAAAGAGGGTGAAAGGAGGAGAGAGAACAGAGAGCCTTACATGGAAAGTGTTTTGTCCAAGTCGCTCCGCTTTAATCACATTACTCTGTTTTATTTCTCTCTCTCCCCATGAATCACAAACTATGTTCAAAAACAGTTCATTTTTCTGCGCTTTAGTCCACGGCAGATGAATCCAGGATAAATAATCATATCTGGCAACATTTCAGCGCATTTCTGCAGACGACCATCATTTACAGTGTATGACTCACTCTGCTCTTTTGGCGCGGCTCCATTACTGCAAATTCACATCACTTCCTCCAAACAAAGTGTCTCCTTATGTAAGTGTGTGTGTGTGCGTGTGTGTTTAGATGAGGGAAAAGATATTTATTACAAACAAAACACTTATATTTTAATTTTGAATAATTATTTTTAAAAAGGAAAAAGAAAATAATATAGAAAATTGCTGAGTATTCTGTCAAATAAAGGTATATAAAGTAAAGCTGGGAATTCAAAATTGTGGCCTAAACCAGGACTAAACCAGGTCTAAACCAGGACTAAACCAGGTCTAAACCAGGACTAAACCAGGACTAAACCAGGGCTAAACCAGGACTAAACCAGGTCTAAAGCAGGGCTAAAGCAGGACTAAACCAGGGTACACTTAAATTAATAATAGTTTGTTTTATCAGAATCTATTATTCCACAAAGTTAGGCGTCAAAATGATACTTCAACAATCAAGTTTTAGTTATTCAGAAATCTTGGACAGGGCTGGAGAGCTACTAGTTGGAGACCCCTGGCTTAAAGAGTTAACTTTGCGTAATATAAGAGCTTTAAATATATAAGAATAAAACACTTAAATGGTGCTAATTCATTTTTCATCAGTGCATCGCCCCCCGTCTGTACGTTTGTGTGAATCTGATTTCATTGTGTGGCTCTTTACCCTCGGGTTGAAGGGTCCCCTCGTCTCCATTTCAGACAACAGCCCGGTCAGAGAGTCCAGCTGCTTATCGAAGCTTGTCTGTTTCTCTACTGTTCTCTGGAATAAGAACAAACGAAAAAAAAACATTGAAATATGCAGCGAAAAGTACAATTTACTTACCAACACCTCACAAAACAAACAAAAACCTATTTCATGCTTCATTTGATAAATTACAACGACCTAAATGTTCAAATAATAATAATGTCGAGCCATAATTGTTTGTTTAGGAGAGTTGTAACTTAGGTTGTATTGTGAACTTCAGTTTTAATTAGTCAATTTTATGTCTGAATAATGTTTTTGCAGCAAGACTTGAGGATTAAATAGCACCAAAATATGAAGCAAAAATTGGGTCACACTTGAATAAATATGATAACTACATTTAATTAGCCTTAATAAAGCAACAAGAAAGACTCACTGAACAAACAAAAAAGAACGATTCCAGCTCAGAAACTGCTTCATTAATACAGTAACTAACTCCAAACACAAACTCGTTCATTAAGTGACTGAGGCTGAATCAGTCTTAAAGAACTGACTGTGCTCATGTCTGAGTTATATCTGTATCTTAAACCGGGACTAAACCGGGACTAAATCGGGACTAAATCGGGACTAAACATGGAAATCAGTGTTTGAGTTTTCCACAGTTAAAACCTGGAACATTCTTCCTGAAGATGTGGCTCAGGCCTAGACTTTGACAGCGTTTAAATCCAGACTCAAACTGTTCAGTTTTGTTCTGTGCATGGGACTGAAAGGGTTTTATTCTGCCTCTTCTCTTTTAATGTTGACTTTATGATGATTATTCATGTTTTGATTTGTTGTATTGTGATTTTAATGTTTTTTTTTCTGTAAAACACAAATAAACCTGCCTTGTCCAGTTATAATCTATGACACACGTGGATCATTATATTATAAATTGCACATTTTGCATCTCAATATTCATCTAAAACAGACATGGGCAAACTATGGCCCGGGGGCCACACACGGCCCTTTGGGCTTATTAATCCCGCCCGCCGAATGTTACCAAATTATATAAAAATAGGTGAGGGTAAACCTCGTTCAGTTTACCTTTTCAACAAGCTGTTGATCTTTTGGCATTTGATAAAACTGAATGTGAGTTTTTCTGCTAGGTTTATTTAACTGAAATGTAATTCATTAATTATTAATTCAATTCATGCATTTGGAAAATAATTTGCACAAAGAGCCTTGTATATTCATGCTCTGCTATATGTTACAGGCCAAATCTCTAATGTAATATATCCTGGCCCCGCCCCTCTGTCACATTTTAGACCCCACTGTGGCCCGAGTGTCAAAAAGTTTGCCCACCCCTAAAACGACTCTATAAATTGCTCACTTTCGCATTAGAAAACTGTGGTGCCCAGTGGCAGCTGAGTCAGCACCTCCTATAAATAGCTGCAGATCACACTAGTGAGCAGCGGATTTTTTTCTTCATTGGTATCAAAATTACTACGCAGTACTGCTGAATCCTGCACATATTACCTATTAAGAAAATGAAAATGAAGAACAAAGTAAGTACAGAGCTGTGGATGTGTGAAAATAAGCGATTAAAGATGCTCAAACAGGCACGAATCACTCCAAATAAAACTTCAGGTGAGTAAATAGTGAGGAGACACAGTTATAACATGGTCAAAAGCTCTGAAAAGTAGATTTTGCAGAATAGATCTGCTTGTTCATTAGGAATTAAGTCTTTTTCATGTTTTATCAAGGCTAACTAATGTGTAGTTATAATAAAAAGTAACTGTCTAATCCCTCAGTCGTCTAGGTCTGATCCATAGCACAAGAAAAATATAAAATCTGTCAAATGAACAAACAAAACGTTGTAGGAGTGAAGACGTTTTTCTTTTTTTATACATATATTTCTTTTGCTATAAAGAGTAAAACCGATGTATTTTCCTACTTGTTCAGAATCACTAGCACACAAGTTAGCAGGTGTTTAGCAGAATAAATGAAGCTGAGGGGGCTTCAAACTCACCGCTGGGGTCACTACATTGCTTGGCACGGTGGTGTTGGAGGCTGGGAGAGGTGGAGGAGGTGGAGGAGGAGGCGGCGAGGGGCAGGCGGGAGGTAAACTGCCCACAAACGGAGCAGGAGGAGGCAGGTCGTCATCAGCGGGAGGCGGCAGATCGTCCACCACGGGGGGAGGGGCGGGGAAGGCCGGAGCATCACTCGACAACGACAGGTGACACTCAGGGGGAGGGGCCGGCAGGTCGTCATCGGCGGGTGGAGGAGGGGGTGGAGGTGGGAAGTCTGACAAAAAAAATAAATAAAAAAATCAGTTGTCATAGTCCACACTCCTTTTTTAAGAGAACATTGTATTTTGTCAACATTTAAGTCGCATTTCCACAGATCTGACCTGAAATTTATGAAGAAAACTAATGCCATACTGTGGAGCATTCTAGACAAAGAAATAACATCTTCATGGAGACAAGTGAGTGACATGCCCTTCTCCAAAAAAAAGTTAAAGATGCACTATGAAACTTAACTACAGTACAACAAGTAGTCGATGAGGGCGAAAGGAGATTAAAAAATGTTTCTCCTTTGTTTGTTTTTGTTAATGGCATAAAACATTTTATAGACCAGGAGTCGGCGTCCCATGGCTCCGGAGCCTCTTTTGTCCTCATGCTGCGGCTCTTTTTCGTCGTCCTCACGCTGCGGCTCTTTTTCGTCGTCCTCACGCTCTTTCATTCTTACACTGCGGCTCTTCCATCGTCCTCACGCTGCGGCTCTTTCGTCCTCACACTGCGGCTCTTTCGTTCTTATACTGCTTATACTGCGGCTCTTTTTCGTCCTCACGCTGCGGCTCTTTTTCGTCCTCACGCTGCGGCTCTTTTTCGTCCTCACGCTGCGGCTCTTTTTCGCACTCACGCTGCGGCTCTTTTTCGTCCTCACGCTGCGGCTCTTTTTCGCACTCACGCTGCGGCTCTTTTTCGTCCTCACCCTGCGGCTCTTTCGTCCTCACGCTGCGGCTCCACATGGCTGTAAATATTCAATTGAAGTGTATTTTATTTGTGTTAATTCTTTTTTAAATTGTAGTTTAAATTGGAAGATTATTGTGATTTTGAAATATTGAATAAATGGCTCTTTGGGTGTTAAAAGTTGCTGACCTCTGCTGTATTCTCCCTGGACATGGAGTATTTGAGCCACTTCCCTCTGCAGTTTGTCTCATGAACACTTTATAATATCTGTACCATTGAAGAATATCTGCACTAAACTGGACACTTTACAACACCAGTCACTTTAATAATCCATGTTTGTACTGTTGTTCTCGTGTTGTTGTTGTTTATATATCTACCTCTAAGTATTTTATTCTATTTTTAAGCATATCTTTAACTTTATACATGCCCTTATTTGTACTTATTCTGTGTTTTTATGTTATGTTATGAAAGCTCCTAGTATGGCAATAAAAAGTCTTCCGATTCCGATTCTATAGACCATATGTATCAAACTCAAGGCCTGTGGGCCAAATGCGGTCCGCCAAGTAATTTTATGTGGCCCGTGGCGAAGTAAATTAAAAGGTATGACTGTCTTAAAATGTCAGTTTATCATTAGATTCACAGTTAAACAGCCATTTTTTCATATCTATGCAAATCCATATGCAATATTTGTAACTTGAATAAGCAATAAATATAGAAACGGTTAATTAACATGATTCAAAAGTAGTTGCATTTATTCTACTTTAAATTTGGTTACATTTAGTGACATTTATCTTACAGTTAGTTACATCTGGCCCTTTGAGAGCGGCCATTTTGCTGATGTGGCTCTCGGTGAAAATGAGTTTGACACCCCTGCTATAGACCAATAACATTTAATACAAAAGTGGACAAAAAATATATTGTTAAAATGCAGATTTTGTTGAAATATTGCAAGTTTTAGTCTAGTCAGTACTTATAGAAATGGCAAACGGTCACATTAATACAACTCTTTTCTACTTTTAATGCACTCAGAACTTTACTGATCAAGTTGAACATTTATATATTTACATTAACACATTTAAAATACCACATAAATCAATAGAAAAACGCGTCTCTTCTCTCATTTGACTGGGAGTAACACTGAACCATGAGCTCATATTGACCAAACGATAAGCAGAAATGAGATACCGTCACATATTGTCGGTGGAGGAGGAGGCAGGTCTCCCACTCGCCCGATCACCGCGGTGCTGGCTGGGGTCGGCGACGGGGCCGAGGGGGGCGTCTGGCTCTTGGCTCGCGGAGGTGCTACGGAGGCGAACTTCTTTGGCTGGTTGTAGAAGGAGGGGGTGGTGACTTTGAAGTTGAGCGAGGAGGTCACCATAAATGGCTTGCTGCTACCGTTGTCCATTTTATGCGCTCGTCTGTGGAAGAACGTAAACATCTGGGTCATTTTAACCTCCGCTGCTGCTTAGGAACGAGACACAAGCAACAGTTGAGTTTCAGATGACATCATGACATAGTTTACATCTATTATATTTCATCGAATTGGGGCCAAGTTAAATTACTATTGTCGTTATGGTAAAAATATCCATTGCTAATAACTTTGATCTATGTTATAATGTCGTTTCCTCGTCAAAAACGGACCTGGAGTTGCGTTTCGTTTCATTCACACATGTTTAACACGAAAAAGCTGCATATTTACCACTCTCTTCCACCTTGTGATGTCATCATGTGGTGATACAGGAAGTGCTCCACTATGTTTTTAAACTCCACACACCTTCATTTCTAGAATCATTTGGATCATTTCAGCCATAGAATTTCCAATCTTTACTGAATTAAAAGGTAAAAGGAGCTGTTAACTACCACTTCATGACATCACTAGGTGGAACGGAGCATTTTGAGCTTTGGAGATGTTACAGACTAATAATAAAGTGAAGCAAAACACAACTCCAGGTCTGTTTTTGACAACGTAACTGCATTATAACATGACTTCAAGCTCAAAAGAGTCAATTTTGCATAATATTTGACCTTTAAAACACAGGAAATTGACAAAAACACTGAAATATGAACAAACTGATGCAATAAAACAGGATATTTTGTTGTTTGCGGAGGAAATTATGCCACTTCAAACACCACACCCTTTGTGATTTGCTAATTGTCTGTCCAAATGTGATTTTGGAATTAATCCTGCAATTCTACTGTTATTCAGGGCTGTAGAGGAGGAAAGAGATTGGAGGCAGTGGTCCCAGCAAAAGCTCATAAAATGTTTTCAAACCAAATCTAATATAACAGGATTGTTCTTAAACAGCATCTTAATGAGTAAAAAGAAAGATTAAACTCCAGTCAGTGTCAAAACTCCAACTCAAACACTTTTCCTTTCTGCTCCATAGAATTCCATAAAACAAATTTAAAAAAAAATCAGAACAAATCCAACCAAGACATCATTATTTGTCGACTTTTTCTTTGTACTAGTGGGACATTCTGTTTTTTTCTGTTCTATGATGAGATTTGAGCTGTTGAAGTGAATTATTAACTTTTATGACTCATTAAACACATTAACTTCCCCAGTGCTGCCTTCTGTTATTTATTTACTGCAGTTTCATATATTTTTTTTACTATTTTGTACAGTTAGAATTGTTTTTTTTGGATACTTTTGTTTTATGTTTTGGTTTCAATATTATATTTTTCGTAAGAAATATAATCGTGCTTCAAAATGTGTTGTCGTGACAACAGAAATGGTCAGGATCAACGTTCGTCAATGTTTTTTTATGGATCTTTTTTATGCAAATACAATGTTTTCAATGGGAAAACTGACTCTTATGGACACAACAGCGAAATTAAAACCCCAGGACGGGCTGTAGAGCGGGTTAATACGAACATTTAAAACCAAAATGAGGAGTCTGACAGCAGCAGGTACAGAGAGAGGAGCCACGGTTTTTCAATAGAAAGTGAATTGAAGCCAGAGTCGATGGAGCCTGAAGTGTGCACATGATCGCTTCCTGTTTGTAACGCGGCAGCTAGCAGGTTAGCTACATCCATTTATATAAACAGTCTATGGTTCACACTGGAGCACACACACCACATCAAACTATGAGTAAATCCTGAACTAAACAAGGACTAAACCTGAAACAAACCCGGTCGAGATCCTGAATAAACTGAGGACAAACCAGGACCAGGATCAAGACCAAACCAAAAGATGAGTGTGAATCATGAACCAAGATGAACTGCAATTAACAATCACCACATCAAAACCGGGACGAAAGTAAACTAAAGCTGGACTAGAACAGGACCAAATCCACATTAGGACCCAAACTGGGACTAAACCTGGAACTAACCCTGGACTAGAACAGGACCAAATCCACATTAGGACCCAAACTGGAACTAAACCTGGACCAAATCCACATTAGGACCCAAATTAGGACTAAAACTGGACTAGACCAGGACCAAAACCACACTAGGACCCAAATTAGGACTAAAACTGGACTAGAACAGGACCAAATCCACATTAGGACCCAAATTAGGACTAAAACCAGGACCAAGACAAGTGTGACCCACTCGTCTTCGTCCCTCAGCTCCTGGTAACACAGTTTGTAAATTCACCTCTATTGTTCAGCTCAGAGGTCAAAGGTCGTGCATTCCTCGGTGGCGTAAGCGTCCGAAGTATTCTGTCGGTGAATTAGTGGTGAGGCATCAGCAAAACACGTCCCCTGCAGTTAAGTTTAGAACACGTAATTGTTCCCAGACACTGACTGTGCAACACTGTGATGCATCGAGATAAACGAGACTTTGAGTTAAATTAAAGTGAACGTGTTACGATGTTTTTTTATCTGTTATAAAGTCGTTTCATCGTCACAAACACACCTGGAGTTGTGTTTTGTTTCATTCACATGTTTAACACGGAAAAAACTGCGTATTTAGTCTGAGTTCTTCGCTCAAACTGAAAACGATCCGTTCCACCTTGTGATGTCATCATGTGGCAATACAGGAAGTGCTCCAATGTCTTTTTAATCTCCATTCACCTTCATTTGGATTATTTCAGACCTGGAATTGCCCAAAACTATTGAAGAAAAAGGTAAAACTTTGCTGTTAACTTGAAAACTACCACTTGATGACATCACAAGGTGGAACAGAGCGTTTTGAGGTTAGGAGATGTAACTGACTAATAATAAAGTGAAACAAAACACAATTCCAGGTGTGTTTTTGAGGAGGTAACAGCACGACTAAAAGCTCACAAGAGTCAATTTATTTGTAATTATATTTTAATAGTAAAATGAATTAGTTTTTTGTCAGTAAATGTTTTTTTTATGATGAAGTTACAAATGGAAAAACACATAAACGCTGCAGCGACGATTACAGCAAAGCACAATCATTTTCCCCTAACGATTTAGTGTAATTATAGGGAAGCATCTAAATCACTGGTTACGCTGCAAAAAATACACAAATATTTAGGAATTAAAATGGATTAAAGCTGCTCCATGGAACTTTTCCGCTGGAGGAATCTGCCACGTGCTCGTATCCATGGAGATGTTGTTGCTTTGCCTGGAATGTTCCACAGCATAGCATTAAATTTATCTCTAAAGACAAGCAGGTAGTGCCACCAGGCCAAGTTCCAGGGCAGATCTGTGGAGAGGCGAGCCCAGTCAGAGTATTTTTAAGATCTTAAATACAACTGTAATAAATGCAAGATAAAGATGTTTAATGTCTACTGTGGAACATTCCAGACAAAGTAATAACTAAAGCTTCATGGAGGCAAGCAAGTGACTGACCCTCATCATAAATGTTCCACAGTGCAGCTTTAAATGTTCTTAAAACCAGCCAGAAAGATCATGAAACAGTTAGTGTGATTAAATAACACAAATTAACACAAAACTTCTCAGGGTGAATTCAGTCCTGGTTTAATCCTGGTTTAATCCTGGTTTGGTCCTGGTTTGGTTCTGGTTTAGTCCTAGTTTAGTCTTTCCTTGGTCCTAGTTTAGTCTTTCCTTGGTCCTGGTTTAGTCCTAGTTTAGTCTTTCCTTGGTCCTGGTTTAGCCCTGGTTTAGTCCCGGTTCAGTCCCGGTTCAGTCCCGGTTCAGTCCCGGTTCAGTCCCGGTTCAGTCCCGGTTCAGTCCCGGTTCAGTCCTGATTTAGACCTGTTTTAGACCTGTTTTAGTCCTGATTTAGTCCTAGTTTGGTTCTAGTTTAGTCCTTGTTCGATCCTGGTTCAGTCCTGGTTCAGTCTTTGCTTGGTCCTGGTTTAGCCCTGGTTTAGTCCCGGTTCAGTCCCGGTTCAGTCCCGGTTCAGTCCCGGTTCAGTCCCGGTTCAGTCCCGGTTCAGTCCTGATTTAGACCTGTTTTAGTCCTGATTTAGTCCTAGTTTGGTTCTAGTTTAGTCCTTGTTCGATCCTGGTTTAGTCCCGGTTCAGTCCCGGTTCAGTCCCGGTTCAGTCCCGGTTCAGTCCCGGTTCAGTCCCGGTTCAGTCCTGATTTAGACCTGTTTTAGACCTGTTTTAGTCCTGATTTAGTCCTAGTTTGGTTCTAGTTTAGTCCTTGTTCGATCCTGGTTCAGTCCTGGTTCAGTCCTGGTTCAGTCCTGGTTCAGTCCTGGTTCAGTCCTGGTTCAGTCTTTGCTTGGTCCTGGTTTAGCCCTGGTTTAGTCCCGGTTCAGTCCCGGTTCAGTCCCGGTTCAGTCCTGATTTAGACCTGTTTTAGTCCTGATTTAGTCCTAGTTTGGTTCTAGTTTAGTCCTTGTTCGATCCTGGTTCAGTCCTGGTTCAGTCCTGGTTCAGTCCTGGTTCAGTCCTGGTTCAGTCCTGGTTCAGTCCTGGTTCAGTCCTGGTTCAGTCCTGGTTCAGTCCTGGTTCAGTCCTGGTTCAGTCTTTGCTTGGTCCTGGTTTAGACCTGGTTTAGTCCTGATTTAGTCCTAGTTTGGTTCTAGTTTAGTCCTTGTTCGATCCTGGTTTAGTCCTGGTTTAGTCCTGGTTTAGTCCTGGTTTAGTCCTGGTTTAAGCCCAGTTTAATCCTGATGGAGAACTGGTGGAGAACTGGTTTAGTTCTGCTTTAGTCCTGGGTTATCCTGAGTCTTTAGTCCAGGTTTAGTTCTAGGTTTTGGCCTGAGTTTAGTCCCAGTTTTGATGCGACTTTAAACCCGCCCTCATTTCAACATATATTTCATTTTTCACATAAAGTTTGAATCGTGTTGAACCAGGAGCGTTTTCAGTGACCCACGTCAGAAAAGAGGGAGCTCAAATATTACACTTGGTCCTTGACAAATGTTGATCTAACCTCAGAGTCTCCACCAAAATTCCTCACTAAGTCCAAACAGACGAGCCGTGGACGCGACCTCGACTCAAAGCACGCCGCCGCACGATCCTCCACTCACAACAGCGCCCCCTGCCCTTCTGTTATTTACAACTTAAGAGATGCAAAGTCGAGAATGGTCTGAGGCATGTTCCTTCCCAACCAGCACAAATTAGTTTTGTTCCACAACAGCTCTTTCATGCTGACTGAAAATATGGCATTCAGATAGTCAAATAACTGTCAAGAAAAAAAAAAAGTTTTGTAATGGCTCTTTAATGTTTGATGATAGATAATTGAGAATCTGTTTGGCTGTGTTTTTTATTGACTTATTGCCCTGGGATAGTGCAGGGAGGGTGTTAGGGATGGGCCCGTATGGATTTTTTGAGCCAATACAGTTATCTGATACTTGGCCTGCAGGTGCAATTAAAAAAAACAAGAAAAAAAACCTGCTGATACTGATATTTTGCTTTTTAAATCCATAGCAAGGCCCGAACATTTAGCTTAAGTTAAAGTAACGATCCAATTCACTTATGTAAAGATAAACTACCTACTTTTTTCTCCTTTGAACCCTGCGGCTTATACAACGGTGCAGCTAATTTATAGATTTTTATTGGCTAACGGCCACCGGGGGGCGCTCTCTAACAGTAAATGCAAAAGTGAGACAGACGTGGGGAAAGATTAAGCGCTGAACAATACACGAGTTTTGATTTTGAACTGTCATTTTACACATCACGCCACAGCCTCATCATGGAAAACACATAAAGAAATGTAAAAGATGCAGGTTTTAAGATAAAGGCAAAGGATCTGGACATGAAAGAAGGAAATAGAGCCACTGCACGTAAGTTTGGCCTCAAAGAAGAACTAAATAGAGCCAATGCACGTAAGTTTGGCATCAATGAACCGATGGTGCGACGTTGGAGGCGGCAGCAGGAAGAACTTAGTCAATGTAAAAATACAAAAAAAACTTTCAGAGGAAATAAAAGCAGATGTCCTGTTTTATTTTCTAAACCTGCAGGTATGTTCATCCAGTGTTACTGTCATGTTGGTGCCGATTTTCAGGCACAGTTTGAAAAAAAAAAAAGTGTCTTAAATTAAAACCTCTGTAGCGTCTTTCTGTGTAAATATCTCATGTTACAAAACCTGCAAGTGCGGTTTATACATGTACAAAATGTATTCCCTTTTAAATTTTGCTGGTGCGGCTTATATTCAGGTGCGCTCAAAAGTACGAAATTTATCACACATTTTGTTATATTTTTGTGTACGATGCAGCCATATAACACTCTATTTCCATTTTTACACATTTGTCTGTTCAAAAAAACAACGATACCGACACCAGCTGCGATACCGATACCAGCTGCGATACCGATACCAGCTGCGATACCGATACCAGCTGCGATACCGATACCAGCCGCTCCTGATATTGAAGAATCAGTATCACAATGGCCGATACCGATTCTTGAACCCATGTATTACCCCTCCCTAAATGGTCCAACATAGGACAAGGGAGCGTGGTAAAAAGACATAATTTTTATCTTCGTATCAATCGATCAATCACAATTTTCTCTTTTTTTTCTTATAAAAACAAATAGGAGTTTCCATGGCAACTACATATGACTTTTAATCAATATGTGTTAAACTCATTTATTATCAAGCTTGTTTCTGGACCGTGGCGGAGAAATTAAGAAGAACAGAAATTTATAACCAGACGATCTATGTACAGTCCATCTTTTGGTCTTTTTAAAGCTTCCAGGAATAAAACATTTTGCATTTTTATATTCCATGACCCTCATCATAAATCTTCCACAGTGCAGCTTTAAATGTTCATAAAACCAGCCAGAAAGATCAAGAAACAGTTAGTGTGATTAATCAACACAAATGAACACAAAACGTCTCAGGGTGAATTTAATCCTGGTTTGGTCCTGGTTTGGTCCTAGGTTTAGTCCTAGGTTTAGTCCTAGTTTAGTCCTAGTTTAGTCCTAGTTTAGTCCTAGTTTAGTCCTAGTTTAGTCCTAGTTTAGTCCTAGTTTAGTCCTAGTTCAGTCCTAGGTTTAGTCCTAGGTTTAGTCCTGGTTCAGTCCTAGGTTTAGTCCTGGTTCAGTCCTAGTTCAGTTCTAGTTTAGTCCTGGTTCAGTCCTGGTTCAGTCCTAGGTTTAGTCCTAGTTTAGTCCTGGTTCAGTTCTAGTTTAGTCCTGGTTCAGTCCTGGTTCAGTCCTGGTTCAGTCTTGGTTCAGTCTTGGTTCAGTCTTGGTTCAGTCCTAGTTTAGTCCTAGTTTAGTCCTAGTTTAGTCCTAGTTTAGTCCTAGTTCAGTCCTAGTTCAGTCCTAGGTTTAGTCCTAGGTTTAGTCCTAGTTCAGTCCTAGGTTTAGTCCTAGTTCAGTTCTGGTTCAGTCCTAGTTCAGTTCTAGTTTAGTCCTGGTTCAGTCCTAGGTTTAGTCCTGGTTCAGTTCTAGTTTAGTCCTGGTTCAGTCCTGGTTCAGTCCTGGTTCAGTCCTGGTTCAGTCCTGGTTTAGTCCTGGTTTAGTCCTGGTTCAGTCCTAGGTTTAGTCCTGGTTCAGTCCTAGGTTTAGTTCTAGTTCAGTCCTGGTTTAGTCCTGGTTTAGTCCTGGTCAGTCCTAGGTTTAGTCCTGGTTCAGTCCTGGTTCAGTCCTGGTTCAGTCCTAGGTTTAGTCCTGGTTCAGTCCTGGTTTAGTCCTGGTTTAGTCCTGGTTCAGTCCTAGGTTTAGTCCTGGTTCAGTCCTAGGTTTAGTCCTGGTTCAGTTCTAGTTTAGTCCTGGTTCAGTCCTGGTTCAGTCCTGGTTCAGTAATTTATATTCCACATTAGCCAGAACAGTTGCGACGGCGTCCAGTTCGCTCCAGTTTACGGAGACGTTTTCTTCTCGCTCTGTTAATACTTTTGAGTAAAGAGTGACACAGCTCTTTTGCAAGTATCTAACCTTCATTCCATTTCGGTTGGGACATGGGCAACGCTTCAAGTTCTGACAAGACAAAATGCCTGTAGTTCTCCGGAGAAAATCCATTTGCTTCTTCTACTGTTTCCCTTCTCATTTTAAGCGGCTGCGTCCAAATGGAAAAGATATGGATTTATTGAGTGTTTGCGTAATCGTAACAATACACCGCGCATCCGAACATCCATGAGAGTCACTCGTTTAGGGAAAAGCAAAATGTTCTGTACTGAGAAAAGACCTGAGTGCATCAGGTCAGTAATGGGTCAAGCGTTTGTCTGGGAACGGGAGGGTGACCAGTTTAAATCTTGATAACTATAATACAACACGGTTCAACAAAGGGCGGATTGTTTTCCTTTGAACTCTCGTGGTTTTTGTTTGTTTTATTTTGTGTTTGCGGTTTTAGTTTTGTGTATCTGATGGATTAAAATAGTAATAAATATTTAAAATTACAATAACGCACAAAAACGCACACACAAAGCACAGATATATATATTTTTAATGCACATTTTTTGTTATTTTTTGTGCTCTACTGAACGGTGGAGCAAGTCGGGCTCAAATAATTAATATATTTGATGTCTTGTGTATGTATAAAACATAAAAAGCAATAAAAAAACAAATAAAAAACACTGAATGAGCGGGTGTGTCCAAACGTTTAACTGTCATGTATTAAATCCTCATTATACTAATACTTTTTATTGAAGTACTTTGTTTTATAGTGGCATTTATTGTGTCATAAATTCGACTTTATAGTTGGGGCAGCACGATATGAGAATAACATTTGAAAATTAATTCGGTAACAATGGTTTGTATCGCGATAACGACCGTATTGCGATATTTGGAAATACTTTTTGGCATGATAAGTTCCATTAATTTAAAACTAAAAATACACGTTTCCATTTCCTTGTCAAATTGGGTCAAAATAAAAACTTAAGACAAAACCAAGACAAGCCAAAGTCTAAAGGTAGAACTTTCTGTGTTACGTTTATTTATTTTCTTGTCATATCGATTATCGCGTCAGCCAATATTGCAATAGATATTTTTGCGATATTTACTGTATATATATAAGCAGCCCTAATTATAATACTTTTATAATTTCTTAGGCCTGTCATGATTAGAAATTTTGAAGTGCGATGAACCGGTCAGGCCAAGACAGACGATAAACGACGATACTGATACAAAAAACATGAGCTGCAATAAGTAAATAGTAGAATGAGACACTTTAGTAGTTTATCTACAGCGCCTGGCCAAAAAAAGTCGCCACCTGGATTTAACTAAGCAAATAGATCCGAGTCTCCTGCAGTTGTTCCGCTCTAGGTTCAGCAGAATGAGGTCAGCTGACACCTGAATATACTGAATGACCAGGTTATTCCATCAGTGGATTTTTGGGCAGATTCCAAGATGACAATGCCAGGATTCATCAGGCTCAAATTGTGAAAGAGAGAGACAGGAGCATGAGACAGAGAGAGACAGAGAGAGAGAGGGGCAAGAAGGGAGAGAAAGGGAGGCTGAGAGGGAGAGGGGAGAGAGAAAGAGAAGCAGAGAGAGAGGGAGAGGGGGAGAGAGACGGAGAAACAGAGGCAGAGAGAGATGCACAAAGAGAGAGACAGAGAGAGAGAAAGCAGGGAGACAGAAACAGAGGCAGAGAGAGATGCACAGAGAGAGAGGGGGGGCAAGAAGGGAGAGAAAGGGAGGCTGAGAGGGAGAAGGGAGAGAGAAAGAGAAGCAGAGAGAGGGAGAGGGGTAGGGAGAGAGAGTGAGAGAGGGAGAAACAGAGGCAGAGAGAGACATGCACAGAGAGAAAGAGGGAGAGGGAGGGAGAGCAAGAAAGAGAAGCAGAAAGAGAGAGACAGAGACAAAGAGAGAGATGCACAGAGAGAGAGACAGGGAGAGAAATAGAATCAGAGAGGGAGAAGCAGAGAGGGCGGCAGAGAGAGAAAGAGAAGCAGAGAGAGGGAGAAGCAGAAAGAGAGAGACAGAGAGAGGGAGAGACAGAGAGAGAGAGATGCACAGAAAGAGAGAGAAAGAGGGAGAGGGAAGGAGGGAGAGAGAAATAGAAGCAGAGAGGGAGAGAGAGAGAGAGGGAGGGAGGCTGAGAGAAAGAGAAGCAGAGAGAGAGAGACAGAGACATCATTTTCACACATGGATCGTCCACCACAGAGTCCAGACCTTAACCCCATTGAGAATCTTTGGGATGTGCTGGAGAAGCTGCAGCGTCAGACTCGACCATCATCAATGCAACAGGTGGAAAACTAATGCAACACTGGATGGAAATAAATCTGGTGACGTTGTAGAGGCGAAATCGAAACAATGCCACAACCAAATATTAGCGTTTGTGACCTTTTTTTTAAGAGTTTGGCGACTTTTTTTGGGGGGTCAGGCAGTGTATAATGAGGCAAAAAAAGTCA
The DNA here is from genome assembly GCF_009829125.3 of Periophthalmus magnuspinnatus. Taxonomy (NCBI): domain Eukaryota; kingdom Metazoa; phylum Chordata; class Actinopteri; order Gobiiformes; family Gobiidae; genus Periophthalmus; species Periophthalmus magnuspinnatus. The sequence goes on along the minus strand of NC_047141.1, from coordinate 30,302,930 downwards.
TTTATTCAACCGTCTACAGCTCAAATCTAATCACAGAACGGAAAAATACCAAAAAGTTCACGACTTGCACAAACAAAAAGTCCCATTATAGACTGTTGACATCCATTTATATTTAGTCTATGGTCCGCACGATAAATATTGACCCGAAAAAGTATTATTCCTTTTATATACTAAAGTCGATACAGTAATTACAGTGACAGTTGTGATGTTTTCCACAACGACACAGCGACTTCAAACAGTCTATATATAGTAAAAGTAATTATTGTACTACTTTTAGCCTCTCCTGGGTTCCTAACAGCTCCTCATCCGTCTAAAAAGGTGTATTTTGTGTGATGTATGTTTCCATTAGCGTTGTGTATCTACGTCATCTCTCCTCAATAATTCAACAGTGAAAATACTTTGCCCCATCTGTTCCCCCAAACTGTCCCAACGGAGGGGTAAAGTTAAGACCACCCTCTCCTCTCTCCGCTCTCCCCCTCTCGCACTTTAACCCACCATCACGACGTAACCCGATCCCTCGCCGCGGAGGCCCTGATCCGAGCACCACTTTTGGCAGCGCACCTCCATGACATCATCCCTTTGCTGCGCGCTTTACTCAAATCAGATTTATACAAGTTTTCACATGACGAGGACCAGACCGGAGCCGTTCACATCAGAGTTTTACGGACGGATCGCAGGATATCACTTCCACGTTATTTCAAATGTGTAATTTTTGCGGCGAGGGGTCCGTCACCGGCTTGTCTCCGTGCAAATATAACCGCTTTGCCTGGAAGGTTCCGCAGTATGGCGTTATTATACACATTTTCTCATGGATAAGACCAAACTGGAGATGTCTACATGCACAATCCTCATTTTAATTATTTTACTTAAAGCGGCACTGCGTAACATTTCTGCCGAGAGGTTCCTCATCATCACGTCCTGCTCGTCTGAATGTTCCACAGTATGGCATTAAATTAATCCACGTTGCGTTTATTCACCTCAGTTTACTCGAATTTGTTGCTAAAGAAGAAATACCTAGAAAGGCATGTATTCTATCTGTGAGCGGGATCGCCTCTCCGCAGATCCGACCTGTAACTTAACTTGAGCGTCACCTGGAGATAGATATGTTTAAAGCCGAACAGCGGGACATTTCAGGCGAAGCAGTAACACACAAACCCTGCGTATTTAGGCCTTTTTTTAGTTCTTCTCTCAAATGGAAAACACGCCGTTCCACCTTGTGATGTCATCATGTGATACAGGAAGTGCTCCACTGTGTTTTTAAACTACACACTTTCATTTCTAGAATCTTTTGGATCATTTCAGCTGTGGAATTGCCAATCTGTACTGAACTAAAGGCAAAAATGGAGCTGTTAACTTGAAAACTGCCACTTGATGACATCACAAGGTGGAACAGAGAGTTTTAAGTTTGGAAATGAAGACAGACTAATAATAAAATGAAACAAAGCACAACTCCAGGTCTGTTTTTGATGAGATAACAGCATTATAACACATCTTAAAGCTCACAAGAGTCCGTTTTGTGTAATAGCGGACCTTTAAATGATTGTACAAGCAGAAAAAGTCGTCATTATAATTAGTAATGGACGAGTTGTTATGGATTAATTCACTGCACAGCTCGATTTTAGACTTTGGGGCAGAAATTTAAACAACGTGGGTCCACCATATTAATGCTTTATTAATGGGACAGACTGATGGATCATTTATTCATCATTATGGTTCAAGAGCCAAATGGGTCAGGGGTTTATTCACTCCATTAGCAAGATTCACTCGGAAAATGACTTGGAATCTGGGTTAAATAAAATTTTAAAGACTTTTTTTCAATTCAAAAACTGTTCAAATTAATTTTCCGTCTTGGAACATTGAGTTTTTTTCCATTTTGTGTGGAATTAGTGATAAAATTTCAAAATCTTAGACATTAGAATGAATCAGAAAAGGTAAAGTACTGTTATAAATTATTTTTTTTTATCAAGTTTCGATACTAGTTTTTACATTTTTTGGGACACTTCTATCGCGATATTTACGTGTGGTTTGTCTCTATGGGTCTTTTTCGGTTTGAGCTGTGCCGTTATAACAGAAGCGTCTAAAACTCAGCATCAGTGTTTTGCCTGTGGTTATAACAGGAAGTAAATTTAACAAAATACAAAGCTGCATCCTTTAAAAGGTCATGAGGGGATGTGCAAGTGCGGTGACTCATTTGGCTCTGTAAATAACGCCTTTGTTTGGATAAGACACCGCGCTATAAGAATTAGAAGCACACAATCCTGCCTTTGTGAATTAGTTTACCTGATGTGTAATTAAAGGATCATTATGGAGCTTTTCTGGTGGAGAGTTTACCATACGCTTTTCTCATTCTCATGTTATTGCTTTCGTCTTTTCCTCCATCTAGCATAGTTTACTGCAGGTATTTTTATTGCTCGAAAATACACTAAAGTTGTCCCTCGCTATAACGTGATTCACCTTTCGTGGTCTCGCTGTTTCATGGAATTTTACATGTTTTTTTTTTTACGTGCATTGTGTTCTGCGTCCTGATTGGCTGTTGGACTGTAGACCATTGTCCATCAGTCTCCTCCGTGCTGTGTCTCCTGTCCAGTACAGAATGTGTTCAGACAAATTTACATAAACGTTGGATCGCAGTGTGACTCTGAAGTGCTGTACGTTTGCGATTTGTTTCCTCCCCGACAAAACCCACAATGTCGATGAAACGTTCTGCACCGACAAAGGCGCCTACGAAGGTTTGAACTTTGAGAGAGTTTAAACAAGAGAGAAATGTGAGAAAATGTTAACGCCTGTGTGAGAAAAGTGTATAAAGTGTGTGGTGAGGGGTTTTACAGACAAAAACATAGAGAATAATTGTACAAAATTAAGCTGATACTTCGCGGATTTCAACTATTGCGGGTTATTTTTAGAACGTAACCGCTGCAATAAACGAGGGACCACTGTATAACTTGTCCTGGTCGTGCTCTAGGGAGATGGATAAGTTTAACGCCATTTTGTGGAACATTTCAGGCAAGACAATGACATTTTCATATAGAAAGACAAGCAAGTAATGTACCTTTAACCACAAAAGCACATCAATAAAAGAACAATTATAGTATCTCGGATTTACGCTGCATACTTCTTGTGAAATAAATAGCATAATGACAGGTTAGTACAGCCGCTTTAGGGCAGAAACGTGGAGACTACAAGCCGCTAATTCCACACACACTACTCATCTTAAGTGTGAGTGAGTGAAGTGTTTTGCCCAAGAACACGACGACAGCGAGCGCGGAACGAAACAGAAATCAAACCGCCAACTTTGGAGTTTCGTGGGCGACAGTTTAACCACTCACTCCGCCGCTGTCACGATTTACAAAAAGCACAAATATGGAGTAATTAACCGAAATATTTTGGCAAACCCGCCGCGTGATTCAGTGGAAATGTGAAGTTTAAAACCGTACTCCGGAACATTCTCCAAGCAGATACAGTGAAATGTTATAACCAAACAAGTAACAGGTGTGGAGATGAGCAGGTGGTGCTACTTCAGGTCAAATAAGAGCAGGTTTGACTGTAAAGATGCATGTTTTTCTGCGCAATAAACCTCCAAAATGCTTTTATTTTAGGGTATTTTTTCAGAACGATACAGAACTCGAAACCCAGACGATGTGCAGTTTGTCTGTTTGGTCTGTGTCATTGTATCACTGTGTTCCTGATGAAAATCTCTATTGTTCCGAGGTTAATAGCACACCCCATTTCTCGGAAAGCCTGTCTGTCTGGGCCGGGGGTCACTGCTGTGGGACAAACAACTCTTTTCAGTCCGATCTTACAGGTCAGTACACAGCCACGGCGCCCGCATGCTGTTCTTTTGAAAACAACAGTGAATTCTGTCATAAAACTGGCACGACAGCCTCATATCCACAGGGTTCGGAATGATGAGGAATTAGCGCTGTTGTCATAGCAATTACCAGTTCAAAAACGCAGTACTACATCGTGTCGAGTCCTCAAAATGTCACCTGTGTAAAAGGAAGCTACACATTGCACCGTGTGGCCTAATGTGACCTATTTCAAGAAGCTGGAAACAGATGATTTGCATAAACATTATTAGCACATGAACCATTTTGCAGAGATTACACAAACCCAGTGCCACCAGGATTAGCACAAACAACCCAATTCAAACCTTATTTTCACCCATGTTGGATGACAAACAGGACTATTGCGTAAAAAAATAGGATTTCCTTGAATTCCACAGAGCTCCACCCATCATAGAAACCCATTGATAAGATTAAACAGACAAATGAAGGCCAAGGCAACATGACATTGCGTTTGCTTAATCAGAAATAGTGATTAGACTGAATTTAATGGGAGAAAATTGAAACAGGGAGGTCGTGCATCAAATCACAGCTGCGTTATGGTGCCTGTTAGCCGATAGCAATGATCCTCCTGATGGTAAATACTCACGTTTGCGACCAATAGCGACTCTGCGGTGGATGTATTTAGAGATTTAGCGACAAAACATGATCCCACATAAGACTGACATCGATATAATACAAATAAAGCGGTGAGAAAACGATACAACACGTCTGCAGATGCTACTTCCCCGGCTGTGGAGCTGAAGCCCCGTGCGTAATATCAACCCGGCCGTGCGTAAAAAGCGGCCAACGTCACAAACGCACGCTTCAGCCTTGAATGAAACTCCACAAAAGCACACGTTTTTAAAGATTGTCACGTCGGTTTCTTACCCGGATGCCACTGCAGCAGCCCCGGCTTCTCCTCTCCTCTCGCTGTGATGCCTGAAAAGTTCGCTTCAGCCGCACTTCCTGTTTCCGCATTGCCCAAATCTTATCAGACTGACATCGGCGCAGGGTTACGCTCGAGTTTTACGTATTTCTGCGTTTTACTCATGTAGATTGCAACACAACGAGGTACGACAGTCTATTTAATACAGCACCTTTGTATTTCCAAGGCTTTTATTGCTTTTATTACGCATTTGGATAAGTGTGTAAAGCGGTGCGTTCCAGGCGGTGTGTGGATCCTTACCGGGTTTGGAGTGTTGGCTTTACCTTATTAGGTAAACTGAGACTTGGACCACTATGTCCTGCACAATACTCAATTAGCCTCCTCCCATTATGGCAACAGAAACACTTACCTTGTTGAAACAGCTGTTGGTTAGAATTTCCTCTTTTTTTAGTTTTTGTTCTTGTCTCCCAACTGTGTTCTGAGTAAGAGTGTTTTAACTTCTCTTTTCCAGATCCTCCTCCAGGTCTCCGAAAGGAATGACACCACTCTTCCAAACAAGTTCTTTCTCGTTTGGCTGTATATTGCACTGTAAACAGCACCTTTTCTCTCTCCCTCCCTCCCTCTTTCTCTCTCTCCCTCTGTTAGGTGTGTGTTCACAAATGGTTGGGGCAGACCCTCCTCCCCCTGTTCTCTCTCTCTAGATTCTTGCAGCATTCTTCATTCAATGACATCAACCCTGTTGCCTCTCCTTGTAAGGTCAGAGAGGGAATGGAGGGAGCGGGGAGGGAGAGATAGGGCTAAGGCTTGATTAAATACAGACACTGGAGCGGCCGGGCAGGGTGAGCGGCTACAGTGACAGAAGAAGTGCAGCGTGGAAGAGGCGAGAAGACTTTTGTTCCTTCATTTAAAGCAGATGTTTTCTGTCAGACAACAACAACTATCTCAAGTTTGTTTTTCAGAACGGCAAGGCAAATACAGTTTCATAAAAGGTAACTCAAAGTGCCTTAAAGATTCTGACTATTACAAGATAAAATAAAATAAATAAGCTAACGTCATGCTCAAAAACAGTGTGATTATTTCTGTGCCGTGATGTATTTTGTCTTTTGTAGAATCCAGAGCAGATTAAAGCTGGCCTACATTCACTTGCACACCACATAAAAACTCGGTCTAAACATGGACTAAACCCAAAACGAAACCCGAACTGGACTAGAACTAAACAATGACTAGAACTGGAACAAACCAAGTCTACATCACGACTGAAACGGGCTCAGCTGAACGCACCCTGGCTTAGACTTATCCACATTTGCACACACACTACATAAAACTGGGACTAAACATGGACTAAACTGGTACTGAACAGGACCAAACAAAGTCTCCAGCAGAACTAAACTGGCACTAAAAACCAGGAATGAAGCGTCAGAAAGAGTTGATCTGCTTTTCCATTTGTCACAGTTCACATACCCTGCGTCTGAGTCATAACAGTTTGTACTTTCCTTCACATAACGTTGAATTTGGATGCACCTGGGACTTCTCCTATTGCATCCTAAATATTAACAAAACTTTCTCCTTTATAACTCCTCTAGAAGTATCCTATATTTTGGCTTTCTTTTCCATATAAGATCGTTTTATTGCATTGGATTTTCACTTCTAATAATATATTTTCAAGTGCACATGGCAGGTTGCGGTACTTTTTCACTCAAATATAGTTGAAGAACATGATTATATTTTAAAATATTACCTAGTTTTATGGTTGGACATGGGCAGCCGTGATACACAGAGGTATTTCCACTTCTGTTACCTAGAAACTGTACTATTACAAGGGCCAAACTTGTCCAAATTGCACAATAAATAGGATTAGACACATTGAACAACAACACCTTTACTTTGTTTAACCAGTGTTTAATCTGCAGAAACATGACATGAGTAGAGATATTTTAAACTCAGAGCTACTTCGTGTATTTCTGTACTTATTTTCTCGTATTTTTTTTCCATAAACTGACACTTAACTGATGTAAAACTGATAAATATTTACCTTTATCGATCCCATATTAGATTTTGACAAGGGACTATGTCTCTGGGCTGCACTGGGAATGACTTGGGGTCCCGCCGGAGGAGCTGGAGGACATGTCTGGGGTGAGGGAAGTCTGGGAGTCTCTGCTTAGACAGCTGCCCCCTTGACCTCGCCCTGGAGAAGCAGAAAAAAATGGATGGATGGACTTTGACAGACTTCATATACACGTGAAATTACTTTTTCTCAGTTGTTCAGTTGTACAAAAGAACCAGGGGCGGCGCCAGGAAGGGGGCTCGAGGGGGCACTTATCCCCCCTGGAACATCTGCGTAATCCCTCAGTCGTCCAGGTATGATCCAGAGTAAAAGACAAATTAGTTTCAGTGTCGTTCGCTCCTCTTTTCAGACAGATATGAGGCAGTATCCAGCAGTACAGAAGCAGCGAAACGTCTTCACTCCAACTTTTTCCTCAGATTTAAATTTTTCTTTCATTCCTCTAGAATCGACAATGCTACTTCATAAATCTCCCAAAAAGTTTTCCCCCATTTTATAGCACATTCAGTGTCGAATAGAACGTTCAAAATGACGACCATGAGTTTACAAAACGTGACAGTAAAGCAATAAAACAATGAAAAAATAAAATCCATATCAGGTTTTACAAGTAACTACAAGGGCGGACTTTGTATAAACTGGTTTAAAACAGCGACGCAAACGTGGTTAGAGGTGCAGGTGGAGGTTTGGAGTCATATAAGGCCCCCACGTTGAAGAACTTAGCCCCCAGTTTACCTCCTCCAACCAAAAATGTCTGGCACCGCCCCTGAATTTTTGGTTGGAGAAGGTAAATGGGGGGCATTTAACACCATCATTAAAAGACAGTGCATGAGATGTGAATATTATAGTGATAAAATAAGAATAAATAAGTGGTTAGTTAATAATATACAAGTTTTGAGTTACATAACCACGTAGTCATATGCCAGTGCGAGTCATATACACACATTTCATTTGTAATATCCATGTGATTAATCTTTAATCATGGGCAGGACTCAGCTGACGTGTTGTGTAACCTCCGGCAGCCACGTTCTGCCTTTAAATGAATCACGGGGAGGGGTCTTTTGGGTCTTTGATAACCTATTGTCCAAGTACAAACGCTTCCAGTCCCGCATCATCTCCCACCCGACGGAGAAATCATCCAGTTTCACCAATTTGCTGCTTATATAACGAAACAAATTGAGCCCACATGAGGTTTTTTTTTTTTTTTTTTGCTCCCGTGGATGTAGAGTGATGTAGTCTGCACATATATATAAGCTGTGATCTTTACTTTGGAGAGTGATGTCATGATTTTAGACGGAGGGAAAAGGGGCCTATAGATGCTCCACGGGGGGGATTCACTGTTAATGAAGGAAATGTCCAAACGGAGACCACGCAAATGTTGAACCGTGTCATTATATGTTTGGGATTAGGTCTGAAAATGTACTGTGTGACGTATGTATGGTTTTATCTGACAATGTGTGTATGAGTAATGCTACCACTTTAAAGGGATGTTGTGAAAGAATAAAGTCAAGAAAAAAGACGCAGAACTTTGTGGCAGTTTTTAATAATACAAAAAACAAAAAAAACAAAAACGTAATAATAATAATAATAAAATAAATAAATAAATAAAATAATACAAATAAATAAAAAAATAATACATCAAACTTATATAGGGTTTTTTTGGACACTAAAAAGTTTGTAATTAACACAAGTAATGCCCAGTAATTACAGAGAATTTAATCTTAAATTAGGTTAAACATCTGCACTTAAAAGCTAAATTTTATCATTCAAATCTGACCTGCCCTCTACCTTTTGTTTTTAAGCCTATTTTAAAACAAATATACTAAAACAGATATAGAACTTTGAACAAGTTTTTCTCATTAATTAATACTGTAATGCCCAGCAATTGGAGATTTTAACCTTAAATTAGGTTAAAACATCTGCTCTTTGACAGTTAAAAGGTAAATTTTACCATTCAAATCTGTCCTGCCTTCTACTTTTTTGTTTTTAAGGCTATTTTAAAACAAATATACTAAAAAAGAAGTAGAATTTTGAGCTCATTTTTGTCATTAATACTTTAATGCCCAGTAATTACAGAGATTTTAACCTTACATTAGGATAAAACATCTGCACTTTGACAGTTAAAAGGTACATTTTACCATTCAAATCTGACCTGCTCTCTACTTTTTATATCTAAGGCTATTTTAAAACAAATATATTAAAACAAATGTAGAACTTTGAACCAGTTTTTGTCTTTAATACTGTAATGTCCAGTAATTACAGATACATTACCCATGAATTAAACCAAAGTATCTGCATTTTGACATTTAAAAGACACATTTGAACAAAAATCTTTCTTGCGCTCCACTTTAAATTCAAACTTTGGGCGATTTCCTTTGGTATGTCACATAAAGTATAGAATCTGCTCGAAATACCACATCCAAATATGCTCAGTATTTGACGAGGAAGCTAGAATGACACATGCTTGTTGCTTTTCTCTTCCCTTTTTCCAGGATTGGGTGGTGCCTCTGTGAATGATTTTTCAAAAGGTCCACATCAGGCAGCGAAAAGCCACCTCTAGGGGTCCTCGCAGTTTGTAGGTAAGTCCAAAAACATCGGAATCAGAGCCAGACAGCCTGGAATGCTGCCAAACACTGGAATGAGCAGTTCCTTTCCCCCCTCATCCCAGCCCCTCTCCTCTCTCTTTTTCCCTTTCTCTCACATGCAGTTTTTTCCTTCCTGTTCAGGCGTTGCATTTTTTCCATCAAATCGATTCTCTCATCTGACACTGGGGAATATTTACATAGTCAGTAAAAATCAGATAACTCGAATAATCAGAGTACAGACCCAGTTAGTGTCACGATATGAACATTTCAAACTTGATTTTTACGCTAAGGAATGGACTTGATACACAATACTGATACAAACACTCTTTCTTTAGTCAATAGAATGTGATTTTCAACATTAAATGGTAGTAATTTGCTTTCTTTTCACATGTAGGGCCTTATATCTGTGTGATCTCTCAGTGTCCAGTAGGTTCATAGTGGTCTAGGGGCGTGTACTCGTCTAAGTGGCCCAAAAGTCACTGACAGTTGAAAAAAATTCATAACTCTTTTGTTTCTGAATATTTTTCTTTTACTTTTCCAGAGCGTTTAGAACGACCCTTCCCACATTAATCTGAGCAAATCCAGCACCGAGGAATGAACCCTCATTGTACAGTGGGACTTTGAGTCACATGAGTCAAATACTGCGTTTAATACCAGAGATGCCCCGAGCGTAAATGACATTAAAGGAATAATAAGTGATTTTCAAAGACAGGGGGCAGTATGTGATCTCCACAGACCTGACTAGTCCTGATTTCTTCCTGTGGGACGATCTTAAAGAAAAGGTGTTTGGGAATAAACCTCAGACGACTTAATAAACGACTTTAAACATAATATCAAGGATCAAATAAGCCCGGAAATGTTTTAAATGTGACGTAAAGTGTGTTGGATCAGGCTGTTCAGGGACAAACTGAACATTTTTACTTCCCCGAGTTTAAGTTCAAGTGTAAGTGAACAATTATAACCATATATATTGACAAAAATCTCGGAAGGTTCAGTTTATCGAAGGCTAAAATTTGGTGAGTAAAACTTAAGAATTATAGGAGCGACTGAAGATTTAAAAGTGTCAGTGACTTTTGGGCCACATACAGCTAAAGATCATTCTAAAGCTTCAGGAAAGGTTCATTTCTGTCCTGTGAATGTGACTTTTGTTGTGTCGATACCTGCTCAATTGATTGATTAGTATCTGTATCATTTTGACAACCCTATAACCAGATCTAACTGTTGTATTTGGAAAACAAAGTACAATGACGTTTAAAATAACTCTTTAAAGCTGAAGTTAAGTGTATATTAAAAGCACAAAAATCAGACTTCTACACTGTGTCTTCGTCTATTTACAAAACACTTGATCTGTTGCTTGTGCCAAAAAAACATGTGACTCTCCCATGACGCTTTGGTCTACGCGGCTTTACTTTTGTGTCTGACGAAGCTGTTAGTGACCTTAAATATATCTGTGTCAAAGGCTTTCATATTTTTTATCTTTGCCACTTTAGTTTGCCCTTTTTTCCTCGTCAAAACCTGCACAGGTGTGAACACAATTAGGTTTAACTATTTACGTGACATTTGGATAATCAGATCGCTGCGTGGGAACAGTGTACCCTGAAACACATGCACTTTTGCTCCCCTTCTTCCTCTCTCTGTCCTTCCTCTTCTCTATTTCTACCTCCCACTGCTGAAATGAGTCATACCTGCCTTTATGTGCAGCTCTGGCCCTTTCACATCCATACACAAGCACACCGTCTCCAACTCAACTTTCATACTGCCGTTTAAAATGTTTTAGTTTTCATGTAAAGCTAACACGCTAACAGTTCAGTCGTGTTTTCTTTATGTTTGACGCAGCAGACGACACGACAGATTATCAATGTGCAGATTTGTAAGATCAAGGTCTTATTCACTAGTATAAATGTGATGCATTATGTAACTTTTCTGGTATGCGTATGGCCATGAGTTACCTGGAATGTTCCATGGCATTAAGCTTATCTATCTAGCATTTATTTAATTATGGGTGTATATGTATTTAGTATTTTATAAATTTTTCGTGAAATAAATACTGAAGTTTATATATATATATATATATATATATATATATATATATATATATATATATATATATATATATATATATATATATATATATATATATATACACATATAAGAAAGAAAAAAAAGAAATACAATTGCGTGATTTAAATTTTTTTTTTTTTTTTTTTTTTAAGTAGTCAGATTTAACTATGGGTGTTTTTGTATTTAGTATTTTATTAATTGCACTGCATTATTTGCAAAATAAATACCAAAGTTTATATATTTAAACCAAAAAAAAAAAAAAAAGAGAAAAAGAAATACAATAGTGTGATATATGTATTCTTTTTGGTCAGATTTAATTATGGGTGTTTTTGTAAATAGTATTGTATTTATTTTTCACTACATAAATACAGAAATGTATATATAAAAAAACAAACAAAAAACAACAACAACCATATCATCAGCATCAAACAGCATCATCTTTTTTTCCTTTTTTTTTCTGTAAGAGTGGTCAGATATTTATGAGAGATTAACAGATTGGTATCATCTGCAAACAAAAGAGGCACAGTTGATTTAGTAACATAAATGAGATCATTAATATACATAAAACAATAATGGTCCTATCATGGATCCTTGCAGTACTCCGTATTGAAAAACATATTTGAACTTTTTTTTTCCAACAACATCAATGTTCAACAATCAACCACAATGTTTTTATTTCTCAAAAATACCCAGAAAAATATGCATTGTTACTGTTTTCATGGAGATTGAGAAGTTTAATGCCATACTGTGGATAATTCCAGGCAAAGCAATCAAATCTCCACCAGAAAAGTGACACTGCCCTTTTAATTTGTGCATCTAACTTGTGCATTGTCTAATTATGTTCATTAGAAGTGTGTTTTGAGCATTGTTTTGCTCGTCATATTAGCGTGTAGCACATTTTAGCACTTGATACTAAAGGAAAAAAAAAAAATTATGGTATTGAATTAAAAATCCATTCAGGTGTAATGAGTGTTTAGACCAGCAGGTGTCAGTCTCACACCTCCTCACTGCATAAACTGCTCCAGACTGACGCTGCCTTGAGGGTCGTGATGTTCTTCACAATCTTGACAGAAAACAAATGCTGAGGAGCGGGTGAGATGAAAGACGAGCAGATCTGTGGAGGTGCAGATAGAGCGATGTGAAACCGGATAGAAGGACGAGTTAAGTGGGTGACACAAATAGATGCTTCAGAATCTAGTAGAGGTCTGGGGCTTACCGAACATTTAAAGTAATAAGAAATTGCTGGGTTTCAGATGACATAACCACAGTTTGGGATGACAATATGAGATACAGATGGGGATCCGCGCACATGAGTATTGTTGAAATGCTGATTTAGCTGTAATATACTGAGTTCTATGTGGTCAGTAATAGAAATTGTATTCAGGAAATTAACTTGTGGATATTTTATGGTTGAGTACAATGTAATACCAGGAGGAAAACATGGGGCACTGGCTCTTGTCCCTCGTCTGGGATCATGATTTTACTTCATTATAGAATCGGAAAAGTACTACTGTTTTTGTTACTATTTCATCCCATTGTTTTGTGTCAATGTACGTGCCATATAGTGTTTTTTAGATGTATACCATGTCCACACCAGGTCCAAACTAAGTCCAAACCAAGTCCACACCAGGTCCAAACCAGGTTCAAACCAGGTTCAAACCAGGTTCAAACCAGGCCCAAACCAGATCCAAACCAGGACAAAACCAGGTCCAAATTAAGTGCAAACCAGGTCCAAATCAGGTCCAAACCAGGTCCAAACCAGGTCCAAACCAGGCCCAAACCAGGTTCAAACCAGGTCCAAACCAGATCCAAACCAGGACAAAACCAGGTCCAAATTAAGTCCAAACCAGGTCCAAATCAGGTTCAAACCAGGTCCAAACCAGATCCAAACCAGGACCAAACCAGGTCCAAATCAGGTCCAAACCAGGTCCAAACCAGGTCCAAACCAGGTTCAAACCAGGTCCAAACCAGATCCAAACCAGGACCAAACCAGGTCCAAACTAAGTCCAAACCAGGTCCAAATCAGGTCTAAACCAGGTCCAAACCAGGTCCAAACTAGTTCCAAACCAGGTCCAAACCAGGACCAAACCAGGTTCAAACCAGGTCCAAACTAAGTCCAAACCAGGTCCAAATCAGGTCTAAACCAGTTTCAAACCAGGTCCAAACCAGATCCAAACCAGGACAAAACCAGGTCCAAATTAAGTCCAAACCAGGTCCAAACCAGGTCCAAATCAGGTCCAAACCAGGTCCAAACCAGGCCCAAACCAGGTTCAAACCAGGTCCAAACCAGATCCAAACCAGGACAAAACCAGGTCCAAACTAAGTCCAAACCAAGTCCACACCAGGTCCAAACCAGGTTCAAACCAGGTTCAAACCAGGCCCAAACCAGATCCAAACCAGGACAAAACCAGGTCCAAATTAAGTCCAAACCAGGTCCAAATCAGGTTCAAACCAGGTCCAAACCAGATCCAAACCAGGACCAAACCAGGTCCAAACTAAGTCCAAACCAGGATCCAAATCAGGTCTAAACCAGGTCCAAATTAAGTCCAAACCAGGTCCAAACTAGGTTCCAAACCAGGTCCAAACCAGGACCAAACCAGGTACCAAACCAGGTCCAAACTAAGTCCAAACCAGGTCCAAATCAGGTCTAAACCAGGTCCAAACCAGGTCCAAACTAGTTCCAAACCAGGTCCAAACCAGGACCAAACCAGGTTCAAACCAGGTCCAAACTAAGTCCAAACCAGGTCCAAATCAGGTCTAAACCAGTTTCAAACCAGGTCCAAACCAGATCCAAACCAGGACCAAACCAGGTCCAAACTAAGTCCAAGTCAGGTCCAAACCAGGTCCAAACCAGGTCCAAACCAGGTCCAAACCAGGTCTAAACCAGGTCCAAACCAGGTTCAAACCAAGTTCAAACCAGGGCCAAACCAGGTCCAAAGCAGGTCCAAAGTAGTTCCAATCCAGTTCCAAACCAGATCCACACCAGGTCCAAACCAGGACTAAACCAATTTCTGAACCTGTTCTCATACCAGGATTACCAGCTGTAAATTAAGAAAAAACATGTTAACTCCATGAACTGTTTGCTTTTATTTAAACATTATATAGTTGTCAAAAATGAAACTATTCTAATATATAAATACACCAGATTTCAAATGTTTTGACCTTTAAAATTACAGTGGGTGTCAGTTATTTTGGAGACTGCAGACTGAAAAATCCACTACTATTATTGTTATTATATCACTTTGTTTTTGTATCAGTGTATGCACCATATAGTATTTTTTATTTTAGCTCCAAACCAGGACGACTAAATCAGCGTCTGAACCCCATCCACAGCTGTAAACTAATACAACTCCAGGCTAACTCTATGGTACTGTATGATAAGTATAAGTAAAATGAAACTATTCTAATATATAATTACACCAGATTTCCAATATCTTGACCCTTAAAATTACAGTGACCTGGTTGTTTATAAAGTTATTTTGGAGAGTGCAGACTGAAACATCGGGAGTCCCACAAATATGTCGTTTTGTAGGATGAGAAGACGAGAGAGAAAGAATTGCGTACATAATGCAGGAGGGATATAGTGAAGTCTAAAACGTTTCGCCCTTAAGAAAAAGCATGTCTCCAGTAGAGACACTTAACTGTGCACATAAACCCCGTGCACCACAGGCTACAGCAGCTAATTACACTGTAGCTCGGCCCATATTAGAGGCTGCGGATTCTCATAACACCATTTATATCTCTTCACTGCCTCGCCACCTGCTACGCCCTTTCTCTTCCTCCTCAAAAACAACCCCTCCCCTCTTCTTCCTCTCCTCCTCCTCCTCACATTACGACCAGCGCATTCTTCGTTTTTTAAATCAGAATATGAATCCTAGTTTGAGTAGTACAGTTTAGATTTGAGTTTGCAGGTTTTGGACTGGTTTCAAAATCATTCTCTCGTGTTTTTTTGTTGTTTTTGTCAATTTGTTTTTTTGTTTTTTTTATTTGGTTGGTTTGTTAAGTGTGATTGGCGATGTTAAAACTAGTCAGAAATATAGGAATTACCTGCGTTTTGCTCTTCAGTAATGTGTATTGAAGCCCCGTTTCCATTATATACCAAAAATAAATAAATACTTGCCATGTTTTCTGATAGAGAGAGAGAGAGAAACAGAGGCAAAGAGAGATGCACAGACAGAGAGAGAGAGGGGGGGGGGCAAGAAGGGAGAGAAAGGGAGGCTGAGAGGGAGAGGGGAGAGAGAGAAAGAGAAGCAGAGAGAGAGGGAGAGGAGGAGGGAGAGAGAGAGCGAGAGAGAGAAAGCAGAGAGAGGGAGAAACAGAGGCAGAGAGAGAGAAAGAGGGAGAGGGAGGCAGAGCGAGAAAGAGAAGCAGAGAGAGGGAGAAGCAGAAAGAGAGAGACAGATACAAAGAGAGTGATGCATAGAGAGAGAGAGAGGAAGAGAGAGAGGGAGAGAGGGAGAAACAGAGAGAGAGAAATAGAATCAGAGAGGTAGAGAGAGAGGGCTGCAGAGAGAGAAAGAGAAGTAGAGAGAGGGAGAAGCAGAAAGAGAGAGACAGAGAGAGGGAGAGACAGAGAGAGAGATGCACAGAAAGAGAGAGAGAGAGAAAGGAAGAGGGAGAGGGAGGGAGGGAGGGAGAGAGAAATAGAAGGAGAAAGAGAGAGGGAGGCTGAGAGAAAGAGAAGCAGAGAGAGAGAGAAGCAGAAAGAGAGAGACAGATACAAAGAGAGTGATGCATAGAGAGAGAGAGAGAGGAAGAGAGAGAGGGAGAGGGAGAGAGGGAGAAACAGAGAGAGAGAAATAGAATCAGAGAGGGAGAGAGAGAGGGCGGCAGAGAGAGAAAGAGAAGTAGAGAGAGGGAGAAGCAGAAAGAGGGAGAAGCAGAAAGAGAGAGACAGAGAGAGGGAGAGACAGAGAGAGAGATGCACAGAAAGAGAGAGAGAGAAAGGAAGAGGGAGAGGGAGGGAGGGAGGGAGAGAGAAATAGAAAGAGAAAGAGAGAGGGAGGCTGAGAGAAAGAGAAGCAGAGAGAGAGAGACAGAGACATCATTTTCACACATGGATCGTCCACCACAGAGTCCAGACCTTAACCCCATTGAGAATCTTTGGGATGTTCTGGAGAAGCTTTGAGCAGCGTCAGACTCCACCATCATCAATGCAACAGGTGGAAAATTAATGCAACACTGGATGGAAATAAATCTGGTGACGTTGTAGAGGCGAAATCGAAACAATGAAACAGTGAATCAACCAAATATCAGAGTGTGTGACCTTTGTTTTTTGGCCAGGCAGTGTATCTCCATGAAATAAATCCATCCATAAGACACTCAGGGGAGATTGGTTAAGAGTTTTACCCAAAGACGCAACAACAGTTTCATTTGTTGGAGCTGGAACTGCACCGCCAACCTGCGAGTCACTAGATCTGACACTCAACCAATGACGTTTATGTCGAAAGCGGGATTCGAACCACCAACCTTCAGCTCAACGCGCAAACTGAACTACTAAACCAACTGAACTACTGTCGCTTCATGCAGTTTCCATCCTATTTCCACGCTGCTCCCACCACAGAGCACATCCAATTACTCTGTACTAATCTAAAACTACCAAAAAACAACACACAGATTATGATTTCAAGCCGGTTTTTCCGATGCAGATCTTCCATCTCGTCGCGTACGTGAAATCCGATGCTTTTCCATATGACGCCCACTCGCTCTCCGGCACCTCTGGACTCTGTGCAGCGGGTTAAGACGCGCTTCGATTTCACAGCACTCACAAAATGAAAGACATCTGCGTTTCACCGCGGGGCTGCACACTGCACTAGCTCCAGTTTTTTGGTTCTTATCTCCCAGGAATAGAAGAAGAAGATAATTCACAATGCAAATCTGGTGAGAGCACACCAGGACTAAACCAGGACTAAACCAGGACTAAACCAGGACTAAACCAGGACTAAACCAGGACTAAACCAGGACTAAACCAGGTCTAAACCAGGACTAAACCAGGACTAAACCAGGACTAAACCAGGACTAAACCAGGTCTAAACCAGGTCTAAACCAGGACTAAACCAGGACTAAACCAGGACTAAACCAGGACTAAACCAGGACTAAACCAGGTCTAAACCAGGACTAAACCAGGACTAAACCAGGACTAAACCAGGACTAAACCAGGTCTAAACCAGGACTAAACCAGGACTAAACCAGGACTAAACCAGGACTAAACCAGGATTAAACCAGGTCTAAACCAGGTCCAAACCAGGTCCAAACCAGGTCCACACCAGATCCAAACCAGGTCCACACCAGGTCCAAACCAAGTCCAAACCAGGTTCATGCCAGGTCCAAACCAGGTTAAAACCAGGTTAAAACCAGGTCCAAACCAGGTCCAAACAAGGTCCAAGCCAAGTCCAAACCAGGTTATAATCAGGTCCAAGCCAGGTTAAAACCAGGTCCAAACCAGGTCCAAGCCAGGTCCAAACCAGGTCCACACCAGGTCCACACCAGGTCCAAACCAGGACTAAACCAGGTCCAAATCAGGTTCATGCCAGGTCCAAACCAGGTCCAAACCGGGTCCAAACCAGGTCCAAACCAGGTCCAAACCAGGTTCATGCCAGGTCCAAACCAGGTCCAAACCGGGTCCAAACCAGGTCCAAACCAGGTCCAAACCACGATGCAAATCTGGTGAGAGCTGCGTGTTACTGCCGCTGCTACTACTGTTTATGCTTGGAATATTCACAAGGAAACATAATACCCTATCTCGCAATGGCTTCTGTCCAGATATTGACTATTAGATCCATTAAAGCTGCACTGTAGAACTTTCCTGGTGGTCTGCTACTCCTGTGCCCATGGAGGTGTTCTTGCATTGCCTGGAATTACCTGAAAGCACGCAAAGTTTATTCACGTAGCGCCTTTCACAGACAACGATGTCGCAAATGCTTCACAACCAGAAGTTAAAACGCCAAAAAATAATACAAAATTTCAAAATTCAATACAATACAACAATACGGTCGTCATAGCAACCCCTAAAAAACACAAAAAAGCCCCATAAAAAAATGACTGCACCTTGAAACGCTTCACCAAATAAAAGCATTTTGAGCATAGACAGTTTGTATAAATCGGCATAGCTAACCTGCTAGCTGCCGCGTTGCAAACAGGAAGTGATTGCGGGCGCACTTCCTGTTCCTGGCTCCAATTCATTTTACATTGACACATTTTTTGGTCTTAAATGTTCGTATTAACCTGCTCTACGTGATCCTGGGGTTTATTTTTGCTATTGTGTCTGTAAATCAAGATATGAACATTAATAACAGACAAATCGGGCGCGTTCTTCTTTACCATTGAGCGGGAAGGGGCGTTACCTTCAACATCCTCGCTATGTATTGGCTCTTTGGTTGCTATGATACGCGCAGTCAGAATTCCAAACAAAAGAACACTCACTTACTCCTCTTTTTTACACAGTCTGTGGCTTTGATTTGGCGTTAAACGTATTTATCTTTTATTCAGTGACAAGTGTTTTTATGTCGATAATGTACCTTGCGTTCTCGTGACGGCGCTCGTGCCGTCGCCGATTCAATCCTTTGACAAATCTCTGCATCAAAATGTGACGCGAACAAAAGTACTCGATTACCAGATAAACCAGGACTGAGCCAGGACTAAACCAGGACTAAGCCAGGACCAAACCAGGACTGAGCCAGTACTGAACCAGGACTAAACCAGGACTGAACCAGGACTAAACCAGGACTGAACCAGGACTGAACCAGGACTAAACCAGGACTGAACCAGGACTAAACCAGGACTAAACCAGGACTGAACCAGGACTAAACCAGGACTGAGCCAGTACTGAACCAGGACTAAACCAGGACTGAACCAGGACTGAACCAGGACTAAACCAGGACTGAACCAGGACTAAACCAGGACTGAACCAGGACTAAACCAGGACTAAACCAGGACTGAGCCAGTACTGAACCAGGACTAAACCAGGGCTGAACCAGGACTAAACCAGGACTAAACCAGGACTAAACCAGAACTAAACCAGGGCTAAACCAGGACTGAGCCAGGACTAAACCAGGGCTGAACCAGGACTGAATCAGAACTAAACCCGGCCCGGCTCGGCTCTCCTCCTCCTCCTCTGGTCTTCCTCCTCCTCGCCTGGTCTTCCTCCACCCCCCTCCCTCCTCCTCGCCTTGCCGATTTTTCTTGTTTTGTCTGATTTTTCCTGTTGTTTGATTTTCCTGTTTGTTTTTGTGTGTAGGCAGCACGGTGGCTGAGTGGCAACACTCATGCCTCACAGCAAGAAGGTTTGGTTTGATCCCCGGGTCACCCAGGCCTTTCTGTGTGGAGTTTTTCATGTTTCTCCCTGTGTCTGGATGGGTTTCCTCCGGGTACTCCGGTTTCCCCCATCAACCAAAACATGAACGCCCTTTGAGACAACTGTTGTTGTGATTTTGGGCGTTACAAAAATAAAATGAATTGAATTGAATTAAACCAGGACTAAACCAGAACTGAACCAACACTAAACCAGGACTAAGCCAGGACTAAACCAGGACTAAAACAGGACTAAACCAGGACTAAACCAGGATTAAACCAGGGCTAAACCAGGACTGAGCCAGGACTGAACTGGGACTAAACCAGGACTAAACCAGGTAGTTCCACAAATGAAATGACACAACTGATTTGTCTAAAATACATCCGCACGACAGAACGGCATCACTCTGTTTAGACGAGACCCTGGACTGGAGCCTGCGTTTGTGCCTTAAGGTGACAGACAGGAAGTGACACGTACATGAAGTCACCGATCGCTTAAACGTGATATTATCAATCAAGGTGCATGTAGTTTTATATAACACACGTGTCACGGCACTGGAGACATGGATCTGAACATGGATGAAGTGTGTGTCACAGTGGAAAGAACCAGGACTGAACCAGGACTGAACCAGGACTGAACCAGGTGAAGGAATTTTTCTTGTTGGTGAAAATTATTCAAACTATTATGATTAAAGCTGCACTAAACCAACATAAGTATCTCAAATCTTTTACTTAAAATGATGAATAGAATTGGACACAGAGGTATTTTAAATGACTTGTAATGTAAACTGTACAGTACTTCAGAGATTAAGCTGTGTCGTCTTGCTCAGAGGCACAAAAACACTATATTTGCATTACGTTTTCTGGCTCATCATGGACTTTTTTCTTTGTTATTTTGGGGTTTTTTTTTGCACGGGGGTGTTAAGGTTTGTTTTCAGTGGCTTTAATAACTGAGAAGAGTCTGAAATTTTAAGAAAAAAATAATAAAAGGATTGAAAAGGTTTTTGTTAAATATGTTTTGATCCATTTTTTTTTTGTCTTAACAGTGGATTTTGAGCTTCTGGTCAGTGGGTGATGGATTAACCTCCTGTGCCACTGTCACCAGCTACAAACACGATTAAAATTTAACATTGCAGCATAATAAAATAACCAGATTAAAAACTAGGTCCAAACCAGGACTAAACCAGGACTAAACCAGAGCCAGGACTGAAGCAGGACTAAACCAGGACTAAACCAGGACTGAGCCAGGACTGAACCAGGACTGAACTAAGACTAAACCAGGACTGAACTAAGACTAAACCGGGACTGAACCGGGACTGAACCAGGACTGAACTAAGACTAAACCAGGACTGAACCAGGACTGAATCAGGACTGAACCAGGACTGAACCAGGACTGAACCAAGACTAAACCAGGACTGAACCAGGACTGAACCAGGACTGAACCAGGACTAAACCAGGACTAAACCAATACTTAACCAGGACTAAACCAGGTCTAAAGCAGGACTAAACCAGGACTAAACCAGGACCAAACAAGGACTAAACCAGGTCTAAACCAGGACTAAACCAGGACTGAACCAGGACTGAACCAGGACTAAACCAGGAATTAAATGGCTGTTAGTGTATGGATGTGAGTGTTTTAAAATATTCTTTGTGCAACCCTGTGTGTGTGCACGAGTATGTGTGTGCATGTGTGTGTGTTTGTGTGTGTATGTGTGTGTGAATGTGTATGTACGTGCAGGTGCATGTGCGTGTGTCTGTGTGTGTCTCTGTGTGTGCATATGTGTGTGCGTGTGTGTGACCTTGTGGTGTCTTTGTCGCAGGTGCAGTGTGTCCATGGGGTTTGTAGTGACTGAGAATTGACCAGTTAAATGCATCAATAACAACGACAACAGTGAGATGTATTTTTATCGTTCACATCTGAACATCTCAGCTCATTGTTTTGAATCGATTCTATTGTTGAATTTTCCATTTAACTGTCAAAACGCTGATATTTTGACCTGGTTTATTGTTACTGTTACTTTCTCTGTATTTCCTGGTCTCATCTACATGAAACACAAAGAATACCTGATGTTAAAGCTGCACTGTGTAACTTCTCTGCTTGTTTCCATGGAGATGTTATTGCTTTACCTATAATTAAACTCATCTATCAATAAAAACATCTGTAATTAAACACATGCGTGATACAAATGTTTAAAACACACACCTATTCTGTAAAATCGAGTTTTCCGAGCTTTTCCATGGCTTTATCCAGGTTATAGTTGTTTTCTTCTCATTTACTTTCATTTCTCTGAGTTGTTTTTGGTTTCAGTACCGGTCTTTAATCGCTTATTTTTACACCGCCATATTGCCGATCAACGCCTGTTTTCACGCCCACGATGATGTACTGACTTCGATCTCCAGTTTTATATTCTTAATTAATTTGGTATGAATAAAAAAAAAAGAAAAATCTCTTCAAAACGGGCCAACAGCTACACGGCGCTTTGTTGTGATGACGTTTACGGTTTCATCAGCTCCCATTGGACACCTGTCAAGATCCTAGCCTGTCCTTGTGTCTGGAGCTGGGCGGAGACTCTAGCCCCGCCCACTACACACCTGCAGCCCATGAGCAATCAAGCCTCCACCTGTAGAGTACAAAGGGACTGGTTATCCTACAAACTCCACCAGATCATCCGTGTATCCCCCGTGGTACAGTTCCGCTCGGCTCAGTCTAGTTTTCATAATTATGGTCATTGTACTCAGCTGTTTTTTCTCGTTTTTTTTTTTTTCCAGATCTCGTTTCTTGGGCCCACATTACACCTCCGCCTCCGACCCAGCTCTCGAAGACGTCAACCCTCGATCCCGCTCTTTACTTCCTGCTCCGTTAACCAACATTCACATTTACTTGTTTGCAATAAACTGTCAAACCCCAAGTCTGTATCTTCGATCCCCCAGACGTTACAACAGCACCGCAGTTTTCTAACGCGGAACTCAGTGGAATTGTTCCTTACATTGATCCTTTTTTTTATGAATATTGTGATTTAAAATGTGCAAATTATAACATAATGATCCACAGGTGTCATCATGCAGCTCACAACGTCTTCTTTAATGCCGTACTGTTGAACATTTCAGGCAAAGAAGAAGAAAAGAAGAGAAAATTTACAGTGTATTTACCTAAACCACATGTGTCAAACTCAAGGCCCGTGGGCCAAATGCGGCCCGCCACGTCATTTTATGTGGCACGCGACAAAGTAAATTATGTATGACTGTCTTAAAATGTCAGTTTGTTTTCCAAAATTTGTGCTAATATTTAAGCGCAAAAACATGGCTGCTACAAAATTAACACGACAAACGCACAAAACCAACCTCTACGTAAAAATTCGACATATTTATACACATTTTTTTCTGCCCGTAGAGTTAAATATTCCCGTGTGCTCCGTCTAAAATGACATCAGATCCTGCGACATCACGATTTCCACCTATTTGTATTTACCTGATATTGCGTTTGCCTTAAATAGACGGTCTGTGCCTTAGCTTTAATCACACATCTCATTAGACTCTTTCTTTTTTTTTGGTTCAACAGAGTCCGGTGAAGCTGACCCCTGCGGCGGTCTACCTCAGCTCGCTCGCCCGCTGGGAGCCCGGGCGAAAGAGTTCAGTCTATATTTAAACTACAAAGTGAGGATCAGCTGGATAAGGTATGATTTGCTAGATCTGGACACGTTCTATCTCCGTTTACACAGACTTGGATCGCGTTTATCGTTTTAATTGTGAAATCTTTTGAAGTCTCCAGCCAAGTGTTGATATTTAAAAATTCCTGCCGTGCTGTTCCCCCTTCATCGCCTGTGACTCAACTGTTCTTTCTCTCGCCGTCCATCTGTCCAAGTAGGGCTGCGAGACTAATTGAAATCACAGTTTAAAGGTGCACGATGTGGCTTTTTTGGGCGTAGACTCCGCCGTTTGCGTCACAATGATGTTGGAATGTTTCATAGTGTGGCATTAAACCATAGACGATGTAAAGAAGTGGACCGACGGAGTGTGACGTCGAGCAAATTTGGAGTTTCGCATTTGGAATTCTGACTGTGAGTATCATAGCAACCAAAGAGCCAATTTGGAGCGAGGTTGACGAAGGTAACGCCCCTTCCTTCCCGCATCGCTGGTTTAGCAGGGAGCAGACGCTTAGCAACGCTGTCAATCAAACCGGTTGCTAACGCTAGAGATATTAGGGAAAGAAGGCGCCTGATTTGTCTGTTAATAATGTTCATATTTTGATTTACAGACACAATAGTGAAATAAAAACCCCAGGACCATGTAGAGCGGGTTAATACAAACATTTAAGACCAAAATGTTATTGCTTTGCTTGGAATGTTTCATAGTGTGGCATTAAACCATAGTGTAAAGAAGTGAAGTGACGGAGTGTTCGGCTCCAGTCAAATGAAGCGCGTAGAGGCTAGCACGTTGAGGCTAGCAGTTGCAGTTCCATATTGGGAATTCCGACTGCAAGTATCATAGCAACCAAAGAGCCAATCCGCAACGAGGTTCTTGAAGGTAATGCCCATTCTTGTCCGCTCCGTTGGTTTAGCAGGGAGCAGGCGCTTAGCAACGCTGTCAATCAAACCTGTTGCTAACGCTAGCAGGAGCAACCTCTGGTAAAGAAGGCGCCTGATTTGTCTGTTATTAATGTTCATTTATTGATTTACAGACACAATAGAGAAATAAAAACACCAGCGGGTTCAGACCAAAATGACGAGTCTGACAGTTTTCCAATGTAAAGTGAATTGGAGCCAGAGTCAGTGGAGCCAGAAGTGCCCAGTTAACTACACTGCCTGGCCACAAATAAAGTCTCCACCTGGATTTAATGAAGCAAATAGATACTGGGGTTGCTGCAGTTGGTCCGGTCGAGGTTCAGCAGAATGAGGTCAGCTGAATAAACTGAATGACCAGGTTATTCCATCAGTGGATTTGTTCTTCCCTGATGACACGGGCAGATTCCAAGATGACAATGCCAGGATTCATCAGGCTCAAATTGTGAAAGAGAGAGACAGGAGCATGAGACAGAGAGAGACAGAGAGAGAGAGAGGGGCAAGAAGGGAGAGAAAGGGAGGCTGAGAGGGAGAGGGGGGAGAGAAAGAGAAGCGGAGAGAGAGGGAGAGAGAGAGGGAGAGAGAGAGCGAGAGAGGGAGAAACAGAGGCAGAGAGAGATGCACAGAGAGAGAGAGACAGAGAGAAAGAGAGAGAGAAAGCAGAGAGGGAGAAACAGAGGCAGAGAGAGATGCACAGAGAGAGAGACAGAGAGAGAGGGGCAAGAAGAGAGAGAAAGGGAGGCTGAGAGGGAGAGGGGAGAGAGAAAGAGAAGCAGAGAGAGAGGGAGAGGGGGAGAGAGAGGAAGAAACAGAGGCAGAGAGAGATGCACAGAGAGAGAAAGAGAGAGAAAGCAGAGAGAGGGAGAAACAGAGGCAGAGAGAGACATGCACAGAGAGAGAGAAAGAGGGAGGCAGAGCGAGAAAGAGAAGCAGAGAGAGGGAGAAGCGGAGAGAGAGACAGAGACAAAGAGAGAGATGCACAGAGAGAGAGGAAGAGAGAGAGGTGGAGAGAGGGAGACACAGAGAGAGAAATAGAATCAGAGAGGGAGAGAGAGAGGGCGGCAGAGAGAGAAAGAGAAGCAGAGAGGGAGAAGCAGAAAGAGAGAGAGAGATGCACAGAAAGAGAGAGAGAGAGAGAGGGGGAGGAAGAGAGAGAGAGAGGGAGAGGGAGGGAGGGAGAGAGAAATAGAAGCAGAGAGAGATGGAGGGTGAGAGAAAGAGAAGCAGAGAGAGAGAGACAGAGACATCATTTTCACACATGGATTGTCCACCACAGAGTCCAGACCTTAACCCCATTGAGAATCTTTGGGATGAGCTGGAGAAGCTGCAGCGTCAGACTCGACCATCATCAATGCAACAGGTGGAAAATTAATGCCACACTGGATGGAAATAAATCTGGTGACATTGCAGAAGCGAAATCGAAACAATGAAACAGTGAATATGTGACGTAATCAAAGCTAAAGGCGACTTTTTTTTTGGCCAGGCAGTGTATGTCCTTTTATATATACAGTCGGTGCATTAAACTGTTTATTCAATAGCAAGATTTCCTATTGCTGAAAAATACCTTGATAAACAAAATATATTCTTTCTGTGATCAGAGTAATTTATCCACAGATCTGGCTTCTAGTTAGGCCTTGTGACGTCTTGTTTCCATGGAGACAATTCAGTTTAACGCAGTCCAGTGAGGTTGATCTGGTCTGATGAGTTATTTTAATAGATTCTTTATTCAGACCAAGCTTTAGTTTGTTTTCATACCTGACAGTCTTCTGCAGAGAGGTCAGAGTGGTGACGTTTTCATAAAGCAGAACAGGAGGAACTCAAATCAGTCACTTTTGACACATGTAAAAAGAAAGAACGACATTGTGGACTGGGACGGAGGACAACAAACACGGAACGGAATATGTAAACGTGGGGACTATAAACCGGGACGAGGGGCTTTTTGACTGTTACACACCTGAATACTGTCCTGAAGAAATCAGACTGCAGGTGGCGCTGTCGTCCTGCCTCCACCGGTACCAAAACAGCACCAAAACCTGTTTAAATCAGCTGAACAGACACGCCACAGCGACATCATGTGACCACTGTGAGGCGCTAGTGAGCAGAACAAACTGTCAGGGATGAAAACAAACTAAACCTTGGTCTGGAAAACAAGTTTGATGCAATACTGTGGAACGCACCAGGCAAATTAATAACATCAATACGTAATCAGGTGGTGGATGTCCAGAAAAGGTACGTAGTTAAGCTTTAAGTAAATCACAAGACCAAATAAACAAGTGTACGGTGGCCAATGTGAGCTGACGTCGCCCTCCTGTGGATAGATGCACGTCACGCTAGCGAGTTGCAGATTTTTTGGCGAATTTTTTACCAAAAAAACTACACAATGCTGCAGGATCCTACATATATCATCGATTAAGAAGTAAAATTGAAAAACGAAGTAAGTACAGAGTAGTTTGCATGTACCGGTGGCGGTGAAAACGGGGATTGAGCGACAAAATGGCGTCTTGAACATATCCGAATCACTCTAAATACAACTTTGAGAGCGTAAATGAGAAGGAAACAACTAAAACATGATTAAAAACTCTGAAAAGTCAATTTTATTTGAGCAGGTGGTGGATCTTCCAACAGAAAACGTACATAGTGAACCTTTAAGTAAATCGTAAGACTGCAAACATTTACATAACAGACCTAAATGTCCCGATGTAAGTGTCCATGTGGTTTTATTATCTCCAAAATCCTGCATCCACACTTCAGACCTCTCCATTCTGAGATGCATTATGTATGAGTTTAGCAGGACATATTCCATTGTTCTCTCAAATGTTAATAACGCTCCTGAATGTGTTTAAATTATACACTGTGAACTGAATCTTAATGATCTTAAAAATGTCAATTGTTGGAAAAATTGCAACTAGAGCTGATTTGGGGAAAATAAATATCATCCGTGTCCGGGTCTTTTGTCCTGGTGTGTTGGTCTTTCATTTTCTCTTTTCCAGTTTGTGGAAAGTCAACAGAGCGGCTACGACCTCTCTCTCCTCTTTCAAACACACTCTGTGTCGCTCCGTCTATCCATCTATCCATCCTTTTCTCTCGCGGTTCGGACGAGACTTGCATCATTTGCTGGACAAACATGAAACGGTAAATTGGACAAATGTAATCGCACAAATGTAAAATAGTCCCAAAGAGATCGGATCAGTGGGGAACGCTAACGCCGTAGTGCGTGCGGTTAGCTTTACAAGATAACATGGAAAAAGCTGAATTAAAATCATTAGAGCATGGTTAAAGATACACTACGTAACATTTTTGATGCCGGGTACACCCCCTGCTAGTCTTTACCATCTGCTAGTCGTCTTTAGATGTTATTGGACAGCTTGGAATGTTGCACAATATGGCATTAAACCCACAGTATCGATCTGCATTTTTTCAATTACATGTGGTTTTATGTCAAGGTCGCCACTCCACAGATCTGACCCATAACACTCGCTTGTCTCCATTGAAGCAGATAAGTTTAATGCCATACTACAAAATTACCTTTCCATGTATGGCCTTGCTTCGAATGTTCCGCAGTACGGCATTAAACGTATCTGCATTTATTCAGTTACATGTGGTTTTATGTCAAGGTCGCCACTCCACAGATCTGACCCATAACATGGCTAGTTTCACCCGCTTGTCTCCTTCGAGGTAGATAAGTTTAATGCCATTCAACAAAATTACTTTTTCATGTATGGCCTTGCTTCAAATGTTCTGCAGTACGGCATTAAACGTATCTGCATGCGGTTTAAATTCAAGGTCGCCACTCCACAGATCTGACCCGTAACGTGACCTGGTAGTTTCACCTTCTATAATACTGTGATTTTTTAAAATTGTGCAGATAAAAACCTACACTTTTATTTTGTCCTTTTACTGACCCCATGAGGATGAAATTAAAATATAGATTTAAAAAACTGGCGTGATTAGTGGCATTTTGTAAGTTACCATGGCAACAAACTAACAACTACAAAAGGAAGGAGACACGCCACTTGTTTGTCTCCATGGAGATGCTATTACTTCACCTGGAGCATTCCACAGTACGGCATTAAATGTATCTATCTCTACGGGTCAGATCTGTGGAGTGACGACCTTGAAATAAAATCACATGTAACTGAATAAATACAGATACGTTTAATGTCACACTGTGGGACATTTGAGGCAAAGCTTGGAAGACATGGAAAAGTAATTTGGTAGTATGACGTTAAACTTATTTACCTCGATGGAGACAAGCAGGTGAAACCACTGGGTCATGTTATAAGTCAGATCTGTGGAGGGATGACCTTGAAATAAAACCACATTTTATTGAAAAAATCCTGAAAAATAAAGGTTTAATTATATATTTTGTGCTTGTTTCTCGTTTACAATTATGATCTACGACACCCGTGGGTCATTATGTTATAATTTGCACATTTAAAATCGCAAAATTTATCTAAAACGGTTTTAAATAAGCAAGTCTGCGGTGTCCAATGGGAGCTGATTTCGCCATCACAACAAAGTGCCGTGTAGTGTTGGCGCCCCCTATGGACAGCTGCACGTCACACAAGTAAGAAGCGGATTTTTTTTCATTACTGTAATACCAAAATTACTACATGACGCTGCCAAGTCCTACATGTATCACCAATTACGAAAATAAAACCAGAGAACAAAGTGCGTATGTGACAGTGGGCGTGTCCCGGAGGCAGTGAAAACGGAAATTGAGCAGTAAAATGGCATCTTGAAACTGCACGAATCACGCCAAATACAACTTCAAGAGTGTAAAACGGAAGAAAACCACTATAAGTTTAATGTCACCACTATAACATGGGAAAAACCTCCAGTTTGCAGAAAAGGTCTGCTGTAAGCTTAGATCTTGTCGTAACGTTTTGGCGAGCAAAGATATAAACTCGGGGTAAAAGTTTGACAGTTTATTACAAACAGAAAAGCAGGAAGTAGAGAGCGGGGGGCGTAGGCTGACGTCTTCAAACCGGGTGTAGGAAGCTGAATCGGAGGCGGAGGTGTTCATACTGGTCGTGGAGAGCTGGGGCGGAGGCTGAGGTGCAGGGTAGGTCCAAGACCCACGTTCACGCCGGATACACAGTTGATCTGGCGGCGTTTATAGGCTCCTCAGTCCCTTCGTACTCCCGAGGTGGAAACGTGATCGCTCGTGAGTTGCAGGTGCATAGTGGGCGGGGCCAGAGTCTCCGCCCACCTCCAGACAAGGACACAGAAGCGAGAAGAGAAGGAAAAAGACAGCGCAGAAAACTTTATTTCCAGCCCTGTTTTACAAGTTTCAGTAGAGCATTTACCCCTGAACTTACACATCCAATTTACGTCTTTATCTTTACATTTGCAGCACAACGTGAAGTCGATGTTCCAAGTTTCTCTGGGCGCAATGATCTTTCTTTTGATTGTAGCCTTCATGCTCCACTGGCACCATCTGCAGCAGAATGTACATTATATCAGCTCTTTACAACAACACAACAGTTTAATGACAGCTGGGACAGGCCCGTGTGTGTGTGTGTGTGTGTGTGTGTGTGTGTGTGCTGTTTGACAAATGACCCTGAGGATGCACTCTGGAGCCATGTAACAGACAGGTCTAAAGCAGAGGGAGAACTGTGGGTGGGTCCGTGCCAAGAGATGACACAGAGAAAGAGGTGGAGACTCGTGCAGCAGCAGCAGGAGCAGGAGCAGTGTGACGGCGGAGGAAAGCCCTGCTGGAGCTTTTTTCTTTCTTTTTTTTTTTTTTAGGGATTGTTTGCTGTTTGCGTATGCGCGTGCACGTCCCCGGAGCCGTCGCTTTGAGGGCGGGCCAGGGAGGGAGGAAGAGATGGAGAGAGGGAGGGGTGATGGAGAGGTGCGAGAAAACCGCTGCAGAGCATTGTCAGGCTGTGCGCGCGCAGAAGAGGGAGACTGCGAGAGGTGGAGGAGGAGGGATGGAGAGATGGAGGGATGGAGAGAGAGAGAAACCCCCCCATTTTAGCTGCACAAAACATTACGCCAGTGCAGAGATGCCACAATGGAAGCGTGACACTCAGCTCTGCGGTATCGATCCGCTCAGAGGAATCACATCTTTAACCTCTTGATGCTTATATCCATCATTTAGCACCATTCTCGCTCATTAAACTACACTTTAAACCCCAAAAACACCCCAAAACCCCAGCACAAGACCTGTCAACCCCAGTCACGTGACACATGTGAATTCCTAACTAATGCTAATTATGCTTCAGATCTTTATTTAGTGCTAATCTACACTATTTCCCCCAGGCATACTGACTTACTAACAGGATCTCTTCTAAGACACTGCACCGGAGCGAGTGAGAAGGATGGAGAGAGAGAAGAGAGAGAGGAGAGAGAGAGAGAGGAAAGGGGGGGGGAGCGCAGGAGAGCACGAAAGAGAGGAGCGCAGGACAGATAGACAAGAGGAGTCGCAGGAGGAAGGAGGAGAATGCTATGCGTTTGGATGACACTTTCACGCTTGTATCCAGGGCCTTTGTGAGAACACCATGGGATGCATAGGCTCCAGGAGACTGAGTAAGCGCCTGTGCCTGTTTATTCCTCTTTTATTCCTCTTGCATTCCTCATTTTGCTGCAGTGTTTTGGTGGTGGGGGGTTGACAGAGACAGAGAGACAGAGAGACAGAGAGACAGAGAGACAGGACACAGCCGGCTCTTCTGTGTGTGTTTGCAGCAGAGGGGATGGATCTAAGGGCAGGTTTTTTTCCGGACCGGGTGGAATGTCCATGTCTTTGGATGTGCCGTGTGTGTTTTCCGTGTTGTAGCATCCCCCCCCTCCCTCCTCCTCTCCTCCTCTTCCCCTCTTCCTCCTCCTTCCCTCCAACCACCACTATCCGCTGATTTATGATGCTGTTTGGCAGTATGTATATGTGTGTGTGAAGAGGACAGAGAGAGGCGGAACAGGGAAACGCGGGGATTATTTATAGGCCGGC
Organism: Periophthalmus magnuspinnatus; assembly: GCF_009829125.3. NCBI lineage: Eukaryota > Metazoa > Chordata > Actinopteri > Gobiiformes > Gobiidae > Periophthalmus > Periophthalmus magnuspinnatus. The sequence goes on along the minus strand of NC_047141.1, from coordinate 30,271,718 downwards.
ACGCGTGGTCCAAAAGAGATGGAATAAAAGGAGAGGAAACAGAGGAGCGTATGGGATAATAACGGCATTGTCAGGGGTAGGGTCTGCGTTTTGTTGCTCTGGTTTGATTTGGCTACGGGATGCAGAAGGGGAGAGGAGGGAAACAGCAGAGCGTGAATTTGAGTGCAGGGATGAGGGAAAGAGAGGAAGAAAAGGAGGGAGGGATGAAGAGAGACAGAGAGGGAGACAGAGAGAGAGATGAGGGAGGGGCATAGGAGCTGTCGGGGTGCGTGGGTTGGTTAGGAGTTTTCAGGTGAAGCCCAGATTCATGGAGCCTTAAAGGTTTAAATCAGTTTTGGGGTAAAGTCAAAGTGGGAATTCTGACTTTAGTGCGACTGCAGCAGGAGGAGGACACGGCAAAGGTGAAAGTGAACTTAAATAGACCTCGGAATATGGGAAAGATGCAGGAGGGGCTTTGCATGTGAGGGGTTTGAAGTAAAAAATCAGTCTAAAGTGATAAAGCTGAGTTAGGACTTCAACAGTCGGACAATAGGCACGAATAATTTGGGAAATATGTTTAATTTTCTATTTTTTTGCTGATAAATTTGAGTTAATAATGCTACAATCGGAAAGTAGGTGTGAATTATTTGGGAAATATATTTAGTTTTCAACTGTTTAGCTGACAAACATGAGTTAGGAATTCTACAATCGGGAAATATGCATGAATAATTTGGGAAATATGCTAAGTTTTCCATTTTTTAGCTGACGAATGAGTTAGGAATTCTACAATCGGAGAATATGTGTGAATAATTAGGGAGATATGTTTAGTTTTCAAATTTTTTGCAGACAAATTTGAGTTAGGAATTCTGCAATCGGAAAATATGCATGAATAATTTGGGAAATATGCTTAGTTTTCCATTTTTTACTGACAAATTTGAGTTAGGAATTCTACAACTGGACAATAGGAGTGAAAAATTTGGGAAATATATTTAGTTTTCCATTTTTTAGCTGACAAATGAGCTAGGAATTGTACAATTGGAGAATATGCGTGAATAATTTGGGAAATATATTTAGTTTTCAAGTTTTTTGTTGGCAAATTTGAGTGAGGAATTCTGCAATCGGACAATATGCATGAATAATTTGGGAAATATGTTTAGTTTTCCATTTTTTACTGACAAATTTGAGTTAGGAATTCTACAACTGGACAATAGGAGTGAAAAATTTGGGAAATATATTTAGTTTTCCATTTTTTAGCTGACAAATGAGCTAGGAATTGTACAATTGGAGAATATGCGTGAATAATTTGGGAAATATATTTAGTTTTCAAGTTTTTTGTTGGCAAATTTGAGTGAGGAATTCTGCAATCGGACAATATGCATGAATAATTTGGGAAATATGTTTAGTTTTCCATTTTTTAGCTGACAAATTTGAGTTGGGAATTCTACAATCAGAAAATACACACAAATAATTTGGGAAATGTGTTTAGTTTTTTATTTTTTCCCCATGAATGTGAGTTAGGAATTCTACAATCGGACAATAGGCGTGAAAAATTTGGGAAATATATTTTAGTTTTCCATTTTTGTAGCTGACAAATTTGCGTTGGGAATTCTACAATCGGAAAATGCACATGAATAATTTGGGAAATACATTTAATTTTCCATTTTTTAGCTGACAAATTACTTTGATTTGCAGTTTTTTTTTTTTCTTTTTAATCCCAGTGCACATTTTAAACACATCCAGTACTTACTTCACTAATAAAATCCGTGCATTCCTGAACATGTCCGTAGAGGTGTGAACTCCAGGGTTACAGCGTTTATTTACACATTACGTTGCCATGGAGACGGGGTATTTGGTTGTTTATTTGCAGATTCAGCTGTGATTATTCTCACTCTACAGATCCTCAGTGTTTCCCCGCTCGAGCCTCACCCCGACACTCAAAGGTAAATTTTTGATGAAGAGGATTTTAAAAATATCTGATTTTAAGTGCAGCGGAGTCGTCCTGACACAGAGGCAGGTGCAAACGGGAACCAGCACAGAGCGTCCCGGGTCGGCCGCGACATAGAGCCGGTTTGTCACTTTGAGACGTTTAAGTTTGGACGATTCTCTGTCAGCGTGAAGGTCGTTAAGAGAAGAGGAGCCAATTGACTTAAACCACTTGAAATAATGTGATTGTAGAGGAGAGAACTCGAGCTTTTAACAGACGTAAATCAGACTGTGATTTAAAGTTTAGAGTTTTAGAGTTTAATGTTGTTTCCTCGTCACAAACAGACCTGGAGTTGTGTTTATTTGTTTCATTCACACATGTTTAACACACAAACCCTGCAGATTTAACCTAAGTTCTTCTCTCAAACTGAAAAAAACACTCTGTTCCACCTTGTGATGTCATCATGTGGTGATACAGGAAGTGCCACTGTGTTTTGAAACTCCACACACCTTCATTTCTAGAATCATTTGGATCATTTCAGCCAATCTCTACTGAACTAAAAGTAAAAATGAGCTGTTAACTTGATAATTACCACTTCATGACATCACAAGGTGGAACAGAGCGTTTTGTGCTTTGGAGATATTACAGACAAATAATAAAGAGTAACTCAAACATGTGTGAATGAAACAAAACACGACTCCAGGTCTGTTTTTGATGACAACATTAGAACATGGATTAAAGCTCACAAAACTCAATTTTGCGTAATATAGAACCTTTAGAGCCTGATGTATGTGTCCTGGTTTAGTCCTGGTTTAGTCCTGGTTTAGACCTGGTTTAGTCCTGGTTTAGTCCTGGTTTAGACCTGGTTTAGACCTGGTTTAGACCTGGTTTAGTCCTGCTTTAGTCCTGGTGTAGACCTGGTTTAGTCCTGGTTTAGTCCTGGTTTAGACCTGGTTTAGTCCTGGTTTAGTCCTGCTTTAGTCCTGGTGTAGACCTGGTTTAGTCCTGCTTTAGTCCTGGTGTAGACTTGGTGTAGACCTGGTTTAGTCCTGCTTTAGTCCTGGTTTAGTCCTGGTTTAGATCTGGTTTAGACCTGGTTTAGTCCTGCTTTAGTCCTGGTGTAGACCTGGTTTAGTCCTGGTTTAGTCCTGGTTTAGTCCTGGTTTAGACCTGGTTTAGTCCTGGTTTAGACCTGGTTTAGTCCTGGTTTAGTCCTGGTTTAGTCCTGGTTTAGTCCTGGTTTGGTCCTGGTTTGGTCCTGGTTTAGTCCTGGTTTAGTCCTGGTTTAGACCTGGTTTAGTCCTGGTTTAGTCCTGGTTTAGTCCTGGTTTAGTCCTGGTTTAGTCCTGGTTTGGTCCTGGTTTAGACCTGGTTTAGTCCTGGTTTAGTCCTGGTTTAGTCCTGGTTTAGTCCTGGTTTAGTCCTGGTTTAGACCTGGTTTAGTCCTGGTTTAGTCCTGGTTTAGTCCTGGTTTGGTCCTGGTTTGGTCCTGGTTTAGTCCTGGTTTAGTCCTGGTTTAGACCTGGTTTAGTCCTGGTTTAGTCCTGGTTTAGTCCTGGTTTAGTCCTGGTTTAGTCCTGGTTTGGTCCTGGTTTAGACCTGGTTTAGTCCTGGTTTAGTCCTGGTTTAGTCCTGGTTTAGTCCTGGTTTGGTCCTGGTTTAGACCTGGTTTAGTCCTGGTTTAGTCCTGGTTTAGACCTGGTTTAGTCCTGGTTTAGTCCTGGTTTAGTCCTGGTTTAGTCCTGGTTTAGTCCTGGTTTAGACCTGGTTTAGTCCTGGTTTAGTCCTGGTTTAGTCCTGGTTTAGTCCTGGTTTAGTCCTGGTTTAGTCCTGGTTTAGTCCTGGTTTAGTCCTGGTTTGGTCCTTGTTCCTCTGTTCACAGCTCAACACAGTTTTCCAGTTACATTTATTTACATCCTAATATTTTCTTTACACTTTTCAACATTTACACGTCCAGTCCAAACAGAGAACAGAGTGAACAGGGCGACGCTCCACAGGAGGCGTTGTGTTTAATCCTGCACAAACAAAACAACAAACCCTGAAACAAAAGCTCCATTACTGAACCTTTCTCTGCTCATTTCACCTGATCGTATTTAAACGGTGACAAGGCCGTGGTTTTATTTAAATTCTGCTCTTTGTCTTTGACCTTCAGTGATTTACTTCTATAAAACGCAGTATGTTACTTCAGGACGCTCTGCTACCTGCTCGTCTCCATGGTGATTTGCTTTGCCTTCAATGTTCCACAGTGCAGCATCTCCATGGAGACGAGCAGGAGGTTACAGGTCAGATCACTGTAAGAATGCATGTTTTTAATATGTTTTTATTACATTACTTACATGAACTGAATAGATACAAGATGGATGAGTTTAAAGCCAAACTGTGTAACATTCTGTAAATGTTGTATAGTGAAGCTTTAAGACTCAAAGTGTTTAATAAATGTAATTTAATAATATGAGTGAGTTCCCTCTCGTCTGTAGTGCTGCACCGACACTTGATCTGTTTTGATACCACAGCTACGCACACAATACACACACACACACACACACACAAACGCACTACACACATATGCACACACGACACGTACACACACACTCACACACACATGCACACTACACACACTTTTACACATTTAGTCCTGTTCTAGTCCCGTTTCAGTCCTGGTCCTGCTTCGTTTCTCCTTGAGCGATGGTGTGAGGGGCAGTGGAGGCCTGGTCCTGTTTTAGTCCTGGTCCTGTTTTAGTCCTGTTCTAGTCCTGGTCCTGTTTTAGTCCTGGTCCTGTTCTAGTCCTGTTCTAGTCCCGTCTCAGTCCTGGTCCTGGCTCGTTTCTCCTTGAGCGATGGCGTGCGGGCCGGTGGAGCTGGTGGAGGCGTGTTGTGTTTATCCTGTGTTAGAATAGCTTTAATGTGAGTTATTGATTGGTCGTCTCAGCTGCTCCGTCCTGCCAGACTCATGACCCCTCCCCTCCGTCGCTCTGGGACACAGACAAACACACACTCTGAAGTTTAACCAGTATAAAACCACACTATGTAACTTTTGTCTTGTAAAACACAGACTGCAGCGTCAAAACAAGACTCACCGAAACAAAGAGACGAGTCTGATGGAAAAACATTTTATCAACTGGAAAACCTGAAGGAAAGAGTTTAATATGATTCTGTGAAGCATTTTGGGACGAGAGAGGACTGACTAAAACAGGACTAAAACAAGACTAAACCAGGTCTAAACCAGGTCTAAAACAAGACTAAACCAGGACTAAAACAAGACTAAACCAGGTCTAAACCAGGTCTAAAACAAGACTAAACCAGGACTAAAACAAGACTAAACCAGGTCTAAACCAGGTCTAAAACAAGACTAAACCAGGACTAAAACAAGACTAAACCAGGTCTAAAACAGGTCTAAAACAAGACTAAACCAGGACTAAAACAAGACTAAACCAGGTCTAAAACAGGACTAAAACAAGACTAAACCAGGTCTAAAACAGAACTAAACCAGGACTAAACCAGGACTAAAACAGAACTAAACCAGGACTAAACCAGGACTAAAACAGGACTAAACCAGGACTAAACCAGATCTAAAACAGGAGTAAAATAGGACTAAAAGAGGACCAAATGAGATCAAAACCAGGTCTAAACCAGGTCTAAAAGAGGACTAAACCAGGTCTAAACCAGGTCTAAAACAGGAGTAAAACAGGACTAAAAGAGGACTAAATGAGATCTAAACCAGGACTAAACCAGGTCTAAACCAGGACTAAACCAGGTCTAAATGAGGTCAAAACCAGGTCTAAAAGTGGACTAAACCAGGTCTAAATCAGGTCTAAACCAGGTCTAAAAGAGGACTAAACCAGGTCTAAAGCAGGGCTAAAACTTCAAAACTGCCGTTCTAAAGTTGCTGGTAAAAAAACGTGACGTGTCAAAGGGTTTTTGAGACATTTAAATACCTTTTACTTTCTTCCATTTTAAAGAGAAATATAAAAGAATGTATTTACCTGGTTTTAATCTTCTTTAGACCTGGTCAAGTCACTCAGAGTGTCGTCATGTGGGTGATGTGGACAAACTTTAGACCTGTAGTTCATGTACTTTTAGTTTTGTCCTGATGTGGACTTGGTTTAGTTCAGTTCTAGTCCAGGTTTAGTTCTGGGTGTGTGTTAAGTATAAACACAGCCTTAGTTTACACCTGGTTTCCTCCGTGTTCAGACGGTTTAATCCAAAGCCCTGGTTCTATAAACTGTAGTCTCAGCTCCTGATCTCATGTTTATTTGTAGAGAAGATTTGTTTTAGCCTGGATTAAGTTTTAGTAACAGTTTAGTCGTCATTTGTGGGAAAACTGTGGTCAAAGCAGGAGGCCGATGCAGAAAAATTCACAATTAATCACATTTATTACACCTCAGCGTGGAAAAATAATGCATATTTATAACAATTAACGGTGCTCAACTAAAACAAAAGCAACAAAAATGGCAAAACTAAGGAAAAACCTCGAAAGACTGGCTCGCTCTGCTTATATAACCTCTCAAACCAGAAGCTCCGCCCCCAGGTAAACACCATTTACTTCATAGGTGTGTCAGGTACAACTTTAGGAGAATCCATTTAACTCAGAAAGTGTTTAAAATAAAACTACTAAACACTTAAACATTGAAAGAAATACAAAAAAAAACAAAAAAAAACAAGGTCCGGCCCATGACCACGCCTTTAAAAATAGCCGACATAGGACACGCCCCCTCTGTGTCTGGACTATTTAAAGTAACAGGTTTGTGGTGTTTAAATTAAAGGTAAACTAACTGAAAAACTAGAAAGAAATGAGCAAATGTGTGAATATAAACTAAATTATGGTGATGTTAAAAGAGACAAAAGCACATTTTGTTGCATCATTTCATACAATAAACATAATAAACCACGTCCTGAACATCAGTCAGGTAGAACACTGGTGCAGATGTGGTTTTATATTCGTCCGCTCATAGAACCATGACCCTCCCCCCGTCCCACTGCACGGTGTTATCTCTCTGCGCTCAAACGGGACGTGCTCTTGTTCTTTGCTCTGCAGGTGAGATAGTTTCATCTCAGAGGAAAGACACAGAGAGAACACGGACTGTGTTTAAAAAACATGGACTGTATGTGAATGTTTGAGTCAGTGTGTAGAGTTAATGCAGCTCAGATTTAGACCTGGTTTGGACCTCATTTAGACCTGGTTTAGTCCTCGTTTAGTCCTGTTATAGACCTGGTTTAGTCCTTGTTTAGTCCTGTTTTAGACCTGTTTTAGACCTGGTTTAGTCTTCGTTTAGTCCTGTTTTAGACCTGGTTTAGACCTCATTTAGATCTGGTTTAGTCCTCATTTAGACCTGCTTTTAGTCATCGTTTAGTCCTGTTTTAGACTTGGTTTAGTCCTCATTTAGACCTGCTTTAGTCCTCGTTTAGTCCTGTTTTAGACCTCATTTAGACCTGGTTTAGTCCTCATTGAGACCTGGTTTAGTCCTCATTTAGACCTGGTTTAGTCCTTGATTAGATCTGTTTTAGACCTCATTTAGACCTGGTTTAGTCCTCATTGAGACCTGGTTTAGTCCTTGATTAGATCTGTTTTAGACCTGGTTTAGTCCTCATTTAGACCTGCTTTAGTCCTCATTTAGACCTGCTTTAGTCCTCCTTTAGTCCTGTTTTAGACCTGGTTTAGTCCTCATTTAGACCTGGTTTAATCCTCGCTTAGTCCAGTTTAGACCTGGTTTAGACCTCATTTAGACCTGGTTTAGTCCTCATTTAGACCTGGTTTAGACCTCGTTTAGTCCTCATTTAGACCTGGTTTAATCCTCGCTTAGTCCAGTTTTAGACCTGGTTTAGACCTGGTTTAGACCTCATTTAGACCTGGTTTAGTCCACGTTTAGACCTGTTTTAGTTTCTTATAGTTTAGTCCAGATTGCACCTATTTCAGTTCTAGTTTCTCCCTGTTTTGGATCTGAGCCGGTCCATTTGTTCAGACATAAAACAGGACTTAAAGCTACACTGTGTAACCTTTCTGTAGCAGCAACACCTTATTGAATAAATGTAAAATAGATCATAAAAACATCTCCAAGGCGACAAACAAGTGGCAGAAAAGTTCCACCTTACACCTTTAAGAAAACCCACACTCTCCTTCAGGCTGTAGTGAAGATTTGAAGTGATTTTTTTGGTCGACAAAATCATTTCATTTGCAAATATTTTAACGAAGGCGTCATCTTTGTGCTAATGACTCACAAATGACCTTTTGCACATTGTGGATTCAGCTGTTTTGCCATTTTGCTTCTGCATTTCGTGTTTTTGGTCTCCACGGCGACACAGTCATGAACAGTAGTAGCTCGTTGTGTTTTAATGAGCTGCCGGCGTCCGTCACAGCATCAGAAGCATTTAGCGTTAGCATGTAGCGTTAGTGTGTAGCAGGTCTTGGGTTTGATCCCGGTGCAGTGCTGGGGCTGTGTGTGTGGAGTTTGCATGTTCTCCTCGTGCCTGCGCAGGTTTCCTCAGGGCGCTCCGGTTTCCCTTAGCACTAAAAACATGAACAACAGGCAGTTTATGCAGACACAGGGGTGAGGTGGGTTAAGTGTCTCGCCCAAGGACACAATGACAGTATTAATATGTTAAATAAAGGTCAGTTTTTAAAAATAGTGACCTGTTTTAGTTCTGGTTTAGTCCTGATTTAGTCCTGGTTTAGACCTGGTTTAGACCTGTTTTGGTCCTGGTTTAGACCTGGTTTAGACCTGTTTTGGTCCTGGTTTAGACCTGGTTTAGTCCCAGTTTAGTCCCTGTTTAGATCTGTTTTAGACCTGGTTTAGTTCCCATTTAGTCCTGTTTTAGTCCTGGTTTAGTCCCTGTTTAGTCCTGATTTAGTCCTGTTTTAGTCCTGGTTTAGTCCCCGTGTAGACCTGTTTTAGTCCTGGTTTAGGCCTAGCTTAGACCTGTTTTAGTCCCAGTTTAGTCCCTGTTTAGATCTGTTTTAGAACTGGTTTAGTCCTAGTTTAGTCCTGGTTTAGTCCTGGTTTAGACCTGTTTTTGACCTTTTTTAGTCCTGGTTTAGTCCTCGCTTACTTTTAGTTTGGTCCTGGTTTAGATCTGATCTAGTTCCTCTTTAGACCCTTTGTAGACCTGTGTTCCGCTGGATTCAGACCTGGTTTGGTCCTGTTTTAGACCTGTTTTAGACCTTTTTTAGACCTGGTTTAGATCTGGCCTCGTCCATCTTTAGACCCTTTGTAGATCTATATTCCGCTGGATTCAGACCTGGTTTGGTCCCACTTTCGTTCTCACATTTGCAGCATCATTACGAGTCAGATCTCTGCGATGTCTGTGGTGCGTGTAAACAGGAAGAGGCGGCTTGTTGTGGAGAGAAGAGGCTAGAAGTGCTTAAATGAGCACAGATGTATCTACAGCCAGTGGGAAAAACACCAGACTGTAATTGCTGCGCAGACCAGTCTAACTTTTAGCTCGGTTGTAAAGTTTAGGGATGAGTCACCAAACTGCATCACAATCTGGACAATACTGGACACAACGCACACTCTGAGACGCGAATTACTCGAGAAAGATCTTCTGATTTTCGGGCGTGGAGTCGTGACCCAGCTGTTTAAAGCCACAATATGCAACTTTCCTGGTGTATCCACCCATCACTGACTTGTCTCCATGGTAATCAGTCTATTTTGCATTGCATTTTCAAATTTTTGTAAATAAATCAATATAATCAATCAATAATCAAATAATAAAGTTGTAAAATCGATAAAAAAAACATGTATTCTTACAGTGATCGGTGCACCCCTCCACAGATCTGACCTCCTTGTTTTCATGCACGTAGATAAGTTTAACGCCGTATTGTGGAACATTTTATGCCAGTTTACGACTACGAAAACAAGCGAGGGACAGATCCTCCACCTCAAAATGTGCAGAGGTGTCATAAACGCTTTGTACCTTTAAAAACGCATTCTCAAGGTTATTTTCTTTGCTTTTTTAAATATTGTGCGTCTCCATGGAAACGGATAAGTCATGTTTACAGTGTTTGAAACTTCTACGTACCTTCCCTTTCCCAAAAAAAGCTCCACAGTATGTCGAAAACACTTGTGTATCTTGGTTGTATTTAATTAAAGGTGTTTTTATTGAGCAAAAAAATACATTCTGCATTGTTACTGTGTCTGGGCTCGCCTCTCCACAGATCCTCAAGGCTATTTCTTTGCGTTTTTATACTGTGCACGTCTATGGAAGTCGCTGCCCGGTACCAACGACGCATTAATTCCGTTTCACATGTTTGCATCTGTTGAGAAGCGCTGTATAAACTGTATTAATGTTACGTGACTTATCTAAACATGTCAAAACAAAAAGTAAAGTATCGTCCTTTTCTGTGTTCGTTCGTTGCGTTTGTGATCACGCTCCGGCATTAATCACGTCATAATTCAGGGCGCTGCGTTCACTTTTTCTATAGTTTCAGGTTTGTGTTTGCGAAAATGGGACAAACCGAGACCACGAGAGTCGACTTCAGTTAAACGTACAAACTTTATCCAGTTAAAAGTCAGTGAAAAAGAACGTCAAAGCTGCAGTTCGGTGCGAGTTTGCTGAGGATATAATGCCATATGGAGCTTAGAATTTACACAATATTACACACGTTATGGGAAAATCCTCCACGTCGTCCATAGAGATGCGTTTGGCAAAGACGGTATAAGCCCTCACTACGACTACTACACCGTACAGAGTATGTTTTTAACGTTAAATGTACTTTTGTGTCACGTTTTCGTCTTAAAATCAACATGAGTTTAACGTTAAAAGGTGCACGACGTAGCATTTCTCGTGAGGAATCTGCCACACGCCTGAGATTTTTTTCCCTGGAATATTAAAAAAAAAATGCATTAAACTTGATAAAACATCCAACAAACGTCCAAGCAAAGTAACAGCATCTCCGTGTTAAGCTACGGAGCAATTTTGCCATATTTTCTGGAGTATAAGTCCCACTGGCCAAAAAAAAAACTGCATGATAATGAAGAAAATAAGATATATTTCACATATAAATCACATCTGAGTCGCACCCTGGTCAAAATATGAAATAAAAATCTGGAAAATACGGTGGTTTCATTCAGTATATTACATAAATTTGATTGTCATTCGCTAGTGTTTCTCAAACTGTGGTGCACTCGCATATTTTTTTTTCAGTTTGCACATTTGTGTGGAGTTTATTTTACCCACTTTTTTGTTGTCGTTTAGTTAATTTCTTGTTTAAAACCGTAGACTGTATAAAGACGTGGGCTAACGGGAGCGAGATGTTTCCCGTAGCGTTCGAGGCTAGCAGTTAAAGCGATGAATTTGGAGCCGAGTTTTATGTTTGCAATTCTGACTGATAACAAGAGTGTAGTTTTATTCATATTATTTGTCTTGTTTTAATCTGTTTATGACGTTTCTAGTTATTTCCGCATTTAGAAACCATGAACCCATGAACAGCTTCCCCTTTGCTTAGCAACGCTGTCAATCAAACCTGTTGCTAACGCTAACCGGAGTGACCTCGAGGAAAGACGACGCCTGATTTGTCTGTTATTAATGTTCATATCTTGATTTACAGACACAATAGTGAAATAAAAAACCCAGGATCACGTCGAGCGCGTTAATATGAACATTTAAGACTAAAATGACGAGCCAAATCTTTTCGTTGGCAGAAGTCGGTGTGAAAAGTTCGCGAGCCGCCATCGTCTTCACTGTGACATGTGGAACAGTAATAGCTTGAAATAATTCCCCGCGTTTGGTGCGAGTATTTGTTGAATTCGTGCGGTTATAAAACACAGTATCTCTACAGTCGCTTCGCTCTTTTCATGTCGGCGGCTTTAAACGTCTCTATCGTACACTCAGACTCTTTTGAAAAATGTTACCTTGGGCTCGCTTACGATATTGAAAATGCCTCCATGTCCTCGTTTGACGGTTTCGTAACTGCGAGATAATTCTACTTAAAAATGAAAGTTATAATTTAGCCTCATTCACAGCGTTTGCATTAGTTTTTACGGTCTTTAAACGCAAAAAAACACGTACTTTTCTGCGTCGCTACGTCCTTAAAACCCATAATTTGAAATGAATTTGAAAAATGGTTCTTCAGTTCGCTCCATCGTGCAGGTTTGACGCTTCTGCTTCTTCTTTTTTCTTGTCTTTTTAAAGAGGAATTCCCTTGTTCCCCTGTTTTCTCCTTGACATTTCTCTCTGGATACGTCTTATTTATTAAATTTTAACTCTCTACAGGTACGTACCCTCTCTTTAAAGGTGAATTAATCATGTAACGTGTCCGAAATGTCCCACAGTATGACATTAAACTCGCATTTACGCAATTAAAGGTGTTTTTATTGACCAAAAACACATTGAACAACGTGCATTCTTACTGTACAGGGCTCGCCTCTCTGTAGATCTGACCTGTAACTTAGCCTGGTGGCGTCACATGGTTTTATCCGTGATGTTGGACAAGTTTAAAACCATACCGTGGAACATTCCAGGCAAAGAAATCTCCATGGAGACGATAGGTGTCCCTCAAGAAGCAGAGTTACACAGTTATGTCTCCTGAATGTAGAAAAATCGAATTATTCCACTGTTTTTCTTGACGAATCACTTTAAATCAGAACTTTTGTGATTGTGTTTGCTATATATGTATAATCTGTGACACTCGTGGATCGTTATGTTACAATTTGGACATTTTAAATCGCAAAATTCATCTAAAACGACTTAATAAAAGAAACAAATCCGCTGACTTCCGTGTTAGAAAATGATGGTGTCCAATGGAGCAAACGTCGCCATAAACGTCAGGACAACAAAGAGTGGACAGCTGCAGATCGCACTAACGAGTAGCAGATTTTTTTATTACATTTATACCAAAATAACTACACAACGCTGCCAAATTCTACATGTATCACTGTTAAATAAAATAGAATTAGAGAACAGGGTAAGTACGTCACATTGGGCGTGGGGAATACTGTATAGAGCCGTTGAAAATAAGTGATTAAAGGTTGTTCAAATATGCCCCAATCACTCCAAAAACAACTTTGAGAGGCTGAATGAGAAAAGAAAACAACTAAAGCCTCGTTAAAGGTCTGAAAAGTTGATTTTGCTGAATAGGTCTGAGTTAATTCAAGTAATAAAAAAAGGAGGAGCTGGGAGGAGGAGCTGAGAGGAGGAGCTGTGAGGAGGAGCTGGGAGTCTGGTTGTGAGAGGAGCAGCTGTGAGGAGGAGCTAAGAGGAGAAGCTGGGAGTCTGGTTGTGAGAGGAGGAGCTGTGAGGAGGAGCTGAGAGGAGGAGCTGGGAGTCTGGTTGTGAGAGGAGGAGCTGGGAGGAGGAGCTGTGAGGAGGAGCTAGGAGGAGGAACTGGGAGGAGAAGCTGGGAGTCTGGTTGTGAGAGGAGGAGCTGAGAGTGTGTGAATCTGGCCAAGAGGAGGAGCTGAGAGGAGGAGCTGGGAGTCTGGTTGTGAGAGGAGGAGCTGGGAGGAGGAACTGGGAGGAGTTTGGTTGTGAGAGGAGGAGCTGTGAGGGGGAGCTGTGAGGGGGAGCTGTGAGGAGGAGCTGTGAGGAGGAGCTGTGAGGGGGAGCTGTGAGGAGGAGCTGTGAGGGGGAGCTGTGAGGAGGAGCTGGGAGTCTGGCTGTGAGGAGGAGCTGTGAGGGGGAGCTGTGAGGAGGAGCTGTGAATCTGTGAGTCTGACTGGGAGGAGGAGTCTGAGGGATTGGCCCGCGTCCAGTTCAGCGCGTCCACATGAACACGCTCAAGGTGAACGCTGCGGTGATGTAGCACCTCCGAGTGACGACCTCTGACCCCGGCCCCTGTCACAGAAGTGTGTGTGTGTGGATTTATGACACTGTGGGGACCTCCCTGCTTTATGGGGACAAACATCAGTTCCACATGACGTAAATCTTTTTTAATAAATCGACAATATATTTTACAGTTAGCACATGTGTTAAAGTAGCTAAAGGTTAGAGTTTAGATCAAAGTCACTAATCACGATTATGGTGATGATTGGTCTCCAGGAAATGAATGAAAGTCAATGTAATGTCCCCATGAAGTATAGAAAACAAACACGTACACGTTTGTTTTTATGCTTTCTGGGGACATTACATTGACTTACATTCATTTTCTGGACGCCAACGTGTAACTCATACTGTACGTTAAAGGGTCGGTACTATTTTTGTCCACGTGTTTGAGCAAAAATACCATTGCTCCAGTACAGATTTATATCGTATAAGCAGCTCATGAGTCAAAAATAAGTCCATTGTGCGCTGTCTGCACCCAATTATAAACCGTTTTAACTGTGCACGTGTCAGAAAGTGTCCGCTTAGCATGCTAGTTGTGGTTGGCATTACCCTAAGAGTGCTGAAAACTATTTAGGATCCTCAGAATGTGTAAGATAAGTGAAGAATAACTTTGGATCCCTGCAAATTATGTAAAATGAACTTGAAAATAAAAAATTAAAAAATACAAATACAGCGTCCTTGACTTTAAATCAACTTGTTGATTTAAAAATAAAAGATTTAACCACTAGGATTTGATTTTTGCCCTCATAAAGCAGTCAGGTCTCCATTATGTGAGTGTGTGCGCAGATGTAGTCCCCATAACGTGATAAAAAACCATTACGTACGTGCGTGTGTGTGTGAGAGCTTCAAGGACTCCGGCGTAGCGTGATATGGCGGCACATTCATCCAGGTTTACGGCCTCGCTGTCCACGCGCCGTCACCTGATCGCAGCCCCGTCAGAGTGTGCAGTAACGTGATCCTCGGAGTACAGGGTTTCACCGAGTAGTTGTAGTATTTGTATTTGTATTTGTGCGATTTCAAAGTGTGTAGCGAATCAGAATAAGAGGTGTGTGCGTGTGGGCTCGCGACGGCAAACGCTTCAGTAAACAACATGACTCAGGCGCAGAACGAGGTTTGGAAATCAAACTTAGAACTGTTAAAGACGTACACACAGAGCGGCAGAGTGTGAGAATGTCCCCGAGTCGCCGATGAGCTCATTCGCGCCAACCTGATCCTGAAGAGAAGACGGCGTTTTGGGTTTTTTTTCGGTTTAGGGAATGGTCGTTGTTTTTGGGCGTCTCACCACTGCAGAAAGTGCTTCCTCCATCATGTAGTGTTCATTATTAATTTATCAGGCCATTATGCTGTTTGTTTGGGAGAGTCTGGAGCCTCTGTACTGGCCCGTTTGAGGAGGACCGAGGAGGGCCAAGGGGGACCGTGGGGGGGGGGGGTACAAGCTCCCACAGGGGTCTCGCCACAGTTCCCCGATCACTTTATCTTAAGCCTTGGGTAAAACAGCCAAACAAGATGATTGGATTAGAGAGAACGCAGAGGAAAACAAGTTGACAACAAGCTGATATAAACGTAAAATAAAAACTCTCCAGCTGCAAAGATCAGATTTAGTAAAACCTGCGACAAGGAAGACCCAATGGAAAAGAGGCGATAGAGGACCTGCCCTGTGAGGACCTGCCCTGTGAGGACCTGCCCTGTGAGGACCTGCCCTGTGAGGACCTGCCCTGTGAGGACCTGCCCTGTGAGGACCTGCACTGTGAGGACCTGCCCTGTGAGGACCTGCCCTGTGAGGACCTGCACTGTGAGGACCTGCACTGTGAGGCCCTGCACTGTGAGGCCCTGCCCTGTGAGGACCTGAGTGAGGCCCTGCACTGTGAGGCCCTGCATTGTGAGGACCCGCACTGTGAGAACCTGCATTGTGAGGACCTGCACTGTGAGGCCCTGCATTGTGAGGACCTGAGTGAAGACATGTACTGTGAGGACCTGCATTGTGAGGTCCTGCACTGTGGGGACCTGCACTGTGAGGTCCTGAGTGAGGACCTGTACTGTGAGGACCTGCTCACAGAGACCTGCGTTGGGAGGCCCTGCACTGTGAGGACCTGGTCACAGAGACCTGCGTTGGGAGGCCCTGCCCTGTGAGGACCTGCCCTGTGAGGACCTGCACTGTGAGGATCTGAGTGAGGACCTGCACTGTGAGGACCTGAGTGAGGACCTGCGCTGTGAGGACCTGAGTGAGGACCTGCAGAGGATGTGCTGTCTTCTCGCTCACACACAGATTAATGAGCCGTGTCGGGCCTGTCACAGACTGGGGCACTGGACTGGGATGTCCAGGATAATACTCCCACTGCGCTGGAGCGTGGCTTATATGTGCAGAGTAAATGAGAGCTGCCTGTCACACACACACCCCCACACACACCCCCACACCCACACCCACACCCACACCCACACCCACACCCACACCCACACCCACACACACACACACACACACACACACACACACACACACACACACACACACACACACACACACACTGGAGCCATCTGGACCTGCTCCTGCTCCATGTGCTCAGGACTCTGCAGGAGGCCTGTCGCCGGTGCCTCCGCCACTGCAGCTGTCAGTACAAACACACTGCCTCTCCTCTCTCCTCCCTTCTTCCCTCTATCTCTCCTCTCTCCAACCCCACTCTCACTTCGTTTCAACTCTTCTTTGTCCTTTATCTTCTCTCTCCTCTCTATCCCTTCTCTCTCTATCATCTGTCCTCTATGTTCTCCTCTTTCTGCTCTTCACCCCCCTCTTTCTCTCATTTCTCCTCACTTCCTTTCTCCTCTCTCCCTCCTCTCAACCCCCACTCTCTTGCCTTTCATCTCTCCCTTCTCTCCTCTCTCCCCTTCTATAACTCTTCTCTGTTCTCCTTCCTTCTCTTCCTTTTTCTCCTCCTATCTCTCTCTCCCCTCTATCATCACTTCACCTCTTTCTCCTCTTTTCTATCTCTCTCCTCTATTGTCTCTTCTCTCTCCTCTCTCTTTCCTCTCCTCTCTCCCCCCTCTCTCCTCTTTCTCTCTACAGACAGATGATTCTCACTTCTTTCCCCTCTCTCTCCTCTCTCTCTCCTCTCTGAAAGAGGAAACAGATGATGCTCACTTCTTTCCTCTCTCCTCTCTTTCTTTCCACAGTCAGATGACGCTCACTTCTTTCCTCTCTCTCCTCTCTCCTGTCTCTCCTCTTTCCATAGTCAGATGACGCTCTCTTCTTCCCTCTATCTTCTCCTCTCTCTCTCCCCTCTCTTTCCTCTCTCTTCTCTCTCTCCTCTCTTTCCTCTCTCTCCTCTCTCTTTCCACAGTCAGATGATGCTCACTTCTTTCCTCTCTCCTCTCCTTTTCCTCTCTCTCCTCTCTTTCCACATTCAGATGACGCTCTCTTCTTTCCTCTCCTCTTTCCTCTCTCCTCTCTTTCCACAGTCAGATGATGCTCTCTTCTTCTTCCCTCTGTGCCTCTGGAGTCCTCTCTCTGCTCTCTTTCCTCTCCCTCCTCTCTCTTTCCACAGTCAGATGATGCTCTCTTCTTTCCTCTCCTCTTTCCTCTCTCTCTCCTCTCTTTCCACAGTCAGATGACGCTCTCTTCTTTCCTCTCCTCTTTCCTCTCTCTCTCCTCTCTTTCCTCAGTCAGATAACGCTCTCTGCTTCTTCCCTCTGTGCCTCTGGATTCCTCTCTCTCTGCTGTCTTTCCTCTCTCTCCTCTCTCTTTCCTTAGTCAGATAATGCTCTCTTCTTTCCTCTCCTCTCTCTCCTCTCTCTTTCCTCAGTCAGATGACGCTCTCTTCTTTCCTCTCTTCTCTTTCCTCTGTCTCTCCTCTCTCTTTCCACAGTCAGATGACACTCTCTTCTTCCCTCTGTGCCTCTGGAGTCCTCTCTCTCTGCTCTCTTTCCTCTCTCCTCTCCTCGCTCTTTCCACAGTCAGATGACGCTCTCTTCTTTCCTCTCCTCTTTCCTCTCTCTCTCCTCTCTTTCCTCAGTCAGATAATGCTCTCTTCTTCTTCCCTCTGTGCCTCTGGAGTCCTCTCTCTCTGCTCTCTTTCCTCTCTTCTCTCCTCTCTCTTTCCGCAGTCAGATAATGCTCTCTTCTTCTTCCCTCTGTGCCTCTGGAGTCCTCTCTCTCTCTGCTCTCTTTCCTCTCTTCTCTCCTCTCTCCACAGTCGCTCTCTTCTTCCCTCAGTGCCTCTGGAGTGTTGTGGCGTTGACAGTGCAGTGCTGCAGATGTGTGGCTCAGTTCTGCTCGGTTGCTCGTCTCCATCGCTCTCGCCTCCCTCCCTTTCGTCCTCCCTCTCGTCCTGCCTCTCGTCTTCCCTCTCTCCCTCTGTTCCTCGGGCTGAGCTGGCTCCCTGATGGCCTGCGGGCTGGATTGTGCCTCTCCGCGGTGCCGTGTGGAGGAGGAGGAGGAGGGGGAGAGGGGAGCTGGCTCTGGGCTTCAGTCATGTGCTCTTCTTCTGTTGTTGTTGGTGTTTACCGAGGAGGATCCCTGCTTGTCTTTGAAAACACAATTACACATGTAGCCACAACACAGCTGCAGAACGCACACCAGCCTCTGACCCACTGAGCTCACGCCATCTGTGTGTTAACAGACCAGTTAAAGTCTCTGTACCTGATGTTTACACTTATATAAATGTGAAAAACACAACTACCGTATTTTCTGGACTATAAGTGGCACTTTTTTTCATAGTTTGGCCGAGGATGCGACTTTCTCCAGTGCAATTTATAATCCAGTGCGACTTATGTGTGAAATATATGTTTTTTTCTTCATTATTATGCATTTTGTGGCTGGTGCGACTTATACTCCAGTGCAACTTATACTTATACTCCAGTGCGACTTATACTTATACTCCAGTGCGACTTATACTCCAGTGCGACTTATACTTATACTCCAGTGCGACTTATACTCCAGTGCGACTTATACTTATACTCCAGTGCGACTTATACTCCAGTGCAACTTATACTTATACTCCAGTGCGACTTATACTCCAGTGCAACTTATACTCCAGTGCGACTTATACTCCAGTGCGACTTATACTTATACTCCAGTGCAACTTATACTCCAGTGCGACTTATACTTATACTCCAGTGCGACTTATACTCCAGTGCAACTTATACTTATACTCCAGTGCGACTTATACTTATACTCCAGTGCAACTTATACTCCAGTGCGACTTATACTTATACTCCAGTGCAACTTATACTCCAGTGCGACTTATACTTATACTCCAGTGCGACTTATACTCCAGTGCGACTTATACTTATACTCCAGTGCGACTTATACTCCAGTGCAACTTATACTTATACTCCAGTGCAACTTATACTCCAGTGCGACTTATACTTATACTCCAGTGCGACTTATACTCCAGTGCGACTTATACTCCAGTGCGACTTATACTTATACTCCAGTGCGACTTATACTCCAGTGCAACTTATACTCCAGTGCGACTTATACTTATACTCCAGTGCAACTTATACTCCAGTGCAACTTATACTCCAGTGCGACTTATACTCCAGTGCGACTTATACTTATACTCCAGTGCAACTTATACTCCAGTGCGACTTATACTTATACTCCAGTGCGACTTATACTTATACTCCAGTGCGACTTATACTCCAGTGCGACTTATACTTATACTCCAGTGCGACTTATACTTATACTCCAGTGCGACTTATACTTATACTCCAGTGCGACTTATACTTATACTCCAGTGCGACTTATACTTATACTCCAGTGCGACTTATACTTATACTCCAGTGCGACTTATACTTATACTCCAGTGCGACTTATACTTATACTCCAGTGCTCTATACTCTTAAACCTTGTGTTGAATACTGTGCGTCTTAAACACTGAGGTGAACTTGTTTCTCAGTAAGATGCAACGTATTTTAAGATGTTTACACGGGAACCGGCTACTTCAGTTACAGGACACGGCTCTTGATCTTCAGGTTGAAAAGAGTTCTTGTAATACATCTTTTCAGCGACTGCAGCATCTTTTAGCGACATATTCTACCTTCCTGTAAACATTTAACAGTATATACATTTATGACCTTGTACGAACAGCATATAAAACCAAGTAAAGTCTCTATAGGACCAGCCTTTTATAGATAATACCTTTCTCGGGCTATAAGTACTGGAAAAACTGCAACCCTCTACCTGGTCTGTGCTATCTCTACCTTCACAATTACATGCCACAACAACAGCTAGCATGCTAAAGAGCTCTTCCTGATTCTCTGACAGTAAAACACTTTGTAATTAGATGCAGAAAATACACAGCAGATTTATTTTAACCTCAAGAGCTGCTTATACAATACATCTGTACTCTACTTTATTCAAATACATGTGAAAAACTGGGTAGCGGCGCTTTAAGTAGTTCTGTTTTTTTATGTTTTTAAGGCATAAAAAAATCAGGCGTCTTTTATATTCACTATCATAAGTCGTTACAATCAGCACGACTGTACCGCACTGATGTAAGTCCAGTGTGTTTTGTGACTCAGGCGTTAGCATCAGATCTTTGGTCCACTGCAGTGTGAGGACCGGAGGGCATTCTGCCGCTGTCCGCTCAACTCTGGGTCCAGGCTCTGATTCATGTGAAGAGGAACTGCTTATGTCTTAATTGGCCTAACGAGACGAGGGTGGAGGAGGAGGGAGGTGGAGGAGGGAGGGCGGGGTGTGTGTGCTGTGCTTGTCCAGATATAGACTCATGGTATTAATAATGAAAAAGATGAACTGTATTACTGTAAGATGCATTTATGCAGGACTTTTTTTAACAGTAAAGTGACATGTTGGACGAAAAAGGTTGAATAATTAAAGGTGCACTATGTAACTTTACTGGTAAGGGTCCATCGGTGTCATTGCTTTGCTTGGAATATTTCACAGTGTGTCTTTAAACGTGTGTATTGATCATTTATTCAGTTATGAGTGTTTTTATTGCGTAAAATGACTTGAAAAACACGTGTTCTTACCGGTGTGATCTAGTGTGATCTATTCTGTGAGTGGGCTCTCCTCTCCATAAACCTGGCCCGTGACTTGGCCCTGGTTGTGTCACCTGCTTGCCTTAAATGTTCCAGAGTATGGCATTAATCTTATCTCAGATTTATTCAATTACAAGTGTTTTAACTCAAACAAAAGTGTTTTTATTGCGTAAAAACAACTTGAAAAACACGGGTTCTTACTGGTGTGAAATGGTCACATCTCCACAGATCTGACCTGGTCTTGTCCTTCGTTGTCATGGAGATAGACAAGTTTAATACTGTGGAAAGGTCTGGCCGCTATAAACAGGAAATGGGTTTGTAGTCGTTTCAAATCATGACAAATTATTTAAGGTTTTAACACAAAAAAAAATAAAAATTGAAAAACATTGATATTTTCTGTGCGTGGGCTCAATCCTCCATAAACCTGGTCTGTGACTTAGCCCTGGTTGTGTCACCTGCTTGCCTTAAATGTTCCAGAGTATGGAATTAATCTTATCTTGCATTTATTCAATTACAAGTGTTTTAATGCAAAAAAAAAAAGTGCTTTTACTGCATAAAAATGTCTTGAAAAACACGTGTTCTCCACAGATCTGACCTATTCTTGGCCTTCGTTGTCATGGAGATGGACAAGTTTAATGCCATACTGTGGAAAATTCTGGCCGCTATAAACAGTAACTGGGTTTGTAGTCATTTCAAATCATGACAAATTATATCACCCCTGGAAAAAGAAAAAGCTTTGGTTCTATCTGTAGTAACAGGTGTACAGGATTCCTCCTCCACACACATGTACTTGGAGTTTACTGTTTGTGTTTGCAGTTTTGGCCCAAAATAGATAAGAAATCTAGGGCAGGCCCACATACAGATACACAAACACAGGCTTTATCTCTTTGTCTAAGTGATATCAGCAATACATTAGCAGGTATTTAGCCAAACCACAGACTTATAAAGACGTGGACTAAGTGAGTGTGACGTCACCCACAGCGTTCAGCTCCAGTCAAATGAAGCTAATCGATGCTAGCAGCTATAGAGGCTAATTTAAACCGGATTCCGACCGTGAGTAGCCAAGCGAGGGTGTTGTTAGCTTAGCAACACTTTCAAACAACCCTGTCATTACGCTAGCAGGAGCGACCGTACGGAAAGAAGCCGCTTGATTTGTCTGTTATTGATGTTCATATCTTGATTCACAGACACAATAGCGAAATAAAAACACTAGAATCATGTAGAGCGGGCAGTTTTTCAATACAAAGTGAATTGGAGACAGAGTCGATTGAGCAGGAAGTGCGTCCATGATCACTTCCTGTTTTGAACACGGCGGCTAGCAGGTTAGCTACATCTATTTATATATACAGTCTATGAACCTAGCTTGATTTCCAGCAACAAATTATTGTGTCTTTTCCTGTAAAACCTGTTCTGAAATGTGTAGAATTCTTGGATTAGTTTAGCTGTTCATATTTCAGTCTCAAGTCTCCTGATCATGTCTAAAATGTGAACTTTGAATCCTACTATCACAACAAAAACTGGAAATCAAACCAGAAAAATTGCAATTAGAAGAAGCACGGCCCTGTTTTAGACACAATAATCACATTCTGGGACAGGATTTGACCGAAACTCAATGATCCACAAATGGGTTCACGAACTCGTCATATTAATCTCATAATGATGATGTTATTGGGGTTGAATAATGTGAAATTACTCTTCTGAAAAGGTCATTTCACTTTTGTTTATTCGAGAAGGCGTTGACGTTTGTGCCAGTTTCTGTTTCCTGTGGCTCGGCCCCGTAGTCACAGAGATATTAACCATAAACCAGGTCAAGGCATCTGCCATCTGACACTTACACAAAGAATTCCAACAGAGAATTCGGACGTGTCTCCAGCTCAGTTTAAACTACTGTAAATTCTGGACTATAGAGCGCACCTGAATATAAGCCGCACCAGCTAAATTTGAAAAGAAAATAAATTTTGTACATACATAAGCTGCACCTGAATATAAGCCGCAGGTTTTCATATTGTAACGTGAGATATTTACACAGAAAGACAGTACACGGACACGATTTTTTAAAAACTGTGCCTGAAAATTGGCACCGACACGCCTTCAACACGGATGAACACACCTGCAGGTTTGAAAAATAAAGCTGTACCAACACGGGCCTTCTGCTTTTATTTCCTACGAAAGCTTGTGTCGTTTTTTTACATTGACCGAGTTAGATTCATTGATGCCGAGCTCACGTGCAGTGGCTCTATTTCCTTCTTTATCTTAAAAACTGCATGATATCCATTTCTTCGTGTGTTTTCCATGATGCGCAAAATGGCTATTCAAAATCAAAACTAGTGAATTCTTCAGAGCATAATCTTTCCCCACATCTGTCTCACTTTTACGTTTACAGCTAGAAAACGCCCCCCGGTGGCAGTTATCCGGTAAAATTCTTTAAATAAGCCGCACTGTTGTATAGGCCGCAGGGTTCAAAGCGTAGGGAAAAAGTCGCGGCTAATAGTCCGAAATTTACGGTATACGGATTCTACAGTTTTCTTATGTTTCGTGAACCTTTAAGACACTCAAACATCACATCAAACTTATTGGATTGCTTGTTTTGTTCCTTTTTCTTACCATTAAACGACCAGTGTGACGACAGATCATAGACTGTGTAAAGAAGTGGACGGGATTCTCCTTGTTTTTCCTTTTTCTTTTAAGGATGGATATATAAAATAGAGGAAGTTGTGTGAAAAAAGGCAAGAGTACATGCTGATACTTCCTTTAACATGATTTTTATGACTAAAAAAATGAGATGCAGTTTGAATTTACACGAGAGCACAATTGATTGCGGAGTTACGGTAATGGAAAGTCCACAACCGCGAGTTTATCGGCGGCGACAGCATCCGACGCTACAGAGTTAAGACTAAAATGACGAGTCTGACAGCAGCAGTTACAGAGAGATGGTTGGCGGTTGACAGTTTTTCCATAGAAAGTGAATTGAAGCCAGAGTCGATGGAGCTAGAAGAGCGCCCATGATCACTTCCTATTTTGAATGCGGCCGCTAGCAGGTTAGCAATGTCCATTTATATATACAGTTGTCCCTCGCTATATCGCGGTTCATCTTTCGCCGTCTCGCTGTTTCGTGGATTTTTAGTGCAATTTTTCATGCTTTTTTACATAGTATGAACGTGCATCGTGTTCTGCGTCCTGATTGGCTAAGGGACTGTAGACCATTGTGTTGTGCATCCTGATTGGCTGTTGGACTGTAGACCATTGTCCATCAGTCTCCTCCGTGCCGTGTCTCCTGTACAGTACAGAATGTGTTCAGACAAATTTACATAAATGTTGGATCTCAGTGTGACTCTGAAGTGCTGTGTGTTTGCAATTTGTTTTCTCCACCGACAAAACCCACAATGTCGATGAAACGTTCTGCACCGACAAAGACGCCTACGAAGGTTTGAACTTTGAGAGAGTTTAAACGAGAGAGAAATGTGAGAAAATGTTAACGCCTGTGTGAGAAAAGTGTATAAAGCGTGTGGCGAGGGGTTTTACAGGCAAAAACATAAAGAATAATTGTAAAAAATAAAGCTGACACATGCTCCTGAATGTGCACTGTCCCATATTAACCAAACAAATCCATTATTCTTAACTAAAGTTGACTTGCAGTGCGGATTATTTTGGCTTCTTGGATCACTGCAGTGCAAATGTAATGCAGAATAAAGCATCCATTGTGCTTTACATCCACGTTTCTCCACTCAAAAGCAGAAGGTCAGAGCTCAGACCTGCCCCACAATGCCCCTGTAATTGGATAGACTCTGTGATGAAATGTTAGCAAAGAATAAAATTCGTGTTTTGGCCTGTGTCTAGATCGTAACGAGTTTGCTAACGTTAAAGCGCCGGTCAGGGTCTGTTCGGAGAGTTTAAGGAGCGAGCTGACAGCGCAGAGGGTCAATGTAATTTTCAACAATAAGACACACTATAGATACGATGTAGGAGTAGGAGGATGTAATCGAGTTGTGTTCAGTGGCTCCTGATGACAGAGATGATCCATTGTGTAGGAGCCACTTACAGACTGAAGGTGACTCTTGAGTTTATACGGTGCGTTCAAATCATATAAATGTATTACTCACGTCGCTCCTTGGGCTGAAGTGGACTGTTGGCTCACGGGTCTCTCTGTTATTGGTGTCTGGATGTGAACGATATTGAAATTCAGGACATGTTATTGTTGAAGTGATGTAACGTATTATTTACATGCCACTGTTAAAGTTGCACAGTGTTTTAATCTAAAAAAATAAGAAGAATTGAAAAAATGTTGATCTTTTCTGTGAGTGGGCTCTCCTCTCCATAAACCTAGCCCGTGACTGTGACTTGGCCCTGGTTGTGTCACCTGTTTGCCTTAAATGTTCCAGAGTATGGCATTAATCTGTCTTGCATTTATTCAATTACAGGTGTTTTAATGTGAAAAAAGAATTGAATTGAAAAACATTGATCTTTTCTGTGCATGGGCTCTCCCCTCCATAAACCTGGCCCGTGACTTAGCCCTGATTATGTTGCCTATTTTACTTAAATGTTCCAGAGTATGGCATTAATCTTATCTTGCATTTATTCAAGTCAAGGAGTTTTAACGCAAAATAAAAAATAAAAAAAGCAATCCAATTGAAAAACATTCATCTTTTCTGTGAGTGCGCTCTCCTCTCCATAAACCTGGCCCGTGACTTGGCTCTGGTTGTATCACCTGCTTGCCTTAAATGTTCTAAAGTATGGCATTAATCTTGGGCTTGCATTTATTCAATTATAAACGTTTTAATGCAAAAAAACAACAACAAAATGACTGAAAAACATTGATTTTTTTCTGTGAGTGCGCTCTCCTCTCCATAAACCTGACCTGTGACTTAGCCCTGGTTGTGTCGCCTGCTCTTGGGGGAGAAGTTTTATTTAATGCCAAGGAACAATCTATCGCTCTTGATTACCGTATTTTCTGGAGTATAAGTCGCACTTTTTCATAGTTTGGCTGAGGGTGCGACTTATACTCAGATGCGACTTATATGTGAAATATAGGGTTTTTTTCTTCATTATTATGCATTTTTGGGCCATTGCGACTTATACTCCAGAAAATACGGTAAATGTATTGTTTTGCGTGTTGTATTTTCCGATTAGCTGCAGATTGATTGCTGTCGGACTGATCGTTTCACTAGTGAGACGTCATTTTGTGGAGACAGGTCTGTGTTTGTGAATCACTGGGTCACTGGGTCAGTCACTTACTCTGGACGTGGTTTCCTCTGAGGCCTGAAGGCGCCGCACAGACACACAGACGATCTGCAGCAAAGGAACATCACTGGAGCAATGTGATTAAAGTTTAACACATGATGAACAAACTCTCATTAAACACAGATTCATAACTGCGCAAATAATGCTTAAAGTTAATAAAGAGTAAATACAGCGAGAGTCAAAAGTTTTTATGTATTAAGCATGAACTAATAATGTTTGCTCTGTTTTTTTCATACAATTATTTCATTACTAGTTCATGCAGCGGTGGATGAAGTACTCAGTTTTGTTACTTAAAAGTACAGATACAGAGGTAAAAAAATAAATAAATTAAAAAAAATTGGCCAAAAAATCTAAAAGTATTAAAGAACCTGTTTAAAAATGTACTTAAAGAGTAAAAAGTAAAAGCGTTGTTAATATCTCAAAGTGTAAATGTACTGATTCAAAATGAGACACATTCTGGTCACAGTAACAACACAAATCAATGTTTTAATATGTCTTAAGTATTTTGTGTATTTATTTTTGGTTTATTCAGGATGTTTCCACAAACATGGTTAAAATAACCCCACAAATCTTATGAAAAGTACTTTTTTACTTTTCAGTCCTGTTCAAAAATATAGCGGAGTGGAAAATACAGATACTGCTCTCAAATGTAGTGAAGTAAAAGTAAAAAGTATCCACTTAAATATCTACTCAAGTAAAGTACAGATATCTAAAATTTCTACTTAAGTACGGTACTTTACTACTTATACTTTCCACCACTGAGGTCATGTGTACAGAGTGATTATGTTTACTATGTTGATCTGGCACAATATTACCAGTGTTTTGGGATTTTGGTGTTGAAATTGAGGCTAAACTAGACCTGGACTAAACCAGAACTAGAACAGGACCACATCAAGTCTAAATCAGGGCTAAACTGGACATAGTCTTAAGTATCTTACCAAACTAAGTAATTGTCATAACGTCTGGGGGATAAAAGATTGAAAGATTCAGACTCGGAGTAAAGGTTTAACAGAGTTTATTACAAACACGAGGATGTGACTGCTGGGTGGAGGAGCGGGTAGGAGGACGCTGGGTCAAAGGTGGAGGTGTGTTGATGAGCATTATTTTGCAGCGTTAATGGTTGGAGGAGGAGCATTATTTTTCAATGCTGATGATTGGAGGAGGAGCATACTATTGCACTGCTGTTGGTTGGAGGAGGAGCATTATGTTTCTACGCTGATGACTGAAGGAGCAGCATTATTTTTCCATGCTGATGATTGAAGGAGCAGCATTATTTTTCCATGCTGATGATTGAAGGAGGAGCATTATTTTGCAGAGTTGATGGTTGGAAGAGGAGCATTATGTTTCTATGCTGATGATTGGAGGAGGAGCATTGTTTTGCAGTGCTGATGATTGGAAGAGGAGCATTATTTTTCAGTAGTGATGATTGGAAGAGGAGTATTATTTTTCCATGCTGATGGTTGGAGGAGGAGCATTATTTTTCCATGCTGATGATTGGAAGAGGAGCATTAGTTTTCAGTAGTGATGATTGGAA
Organism: Periophthalmus magnuspinnatus; assembly: GCF_009829125.3. Classification (NCBI taxonomy): domain Eukaryota; kingdom Metazoa; phylum Chordata; class Actinopteri; order Gobiiformes; family Gobiidae; genus Periophthalmus; species Periophthalmus magnuspinnatus. Next base: position 30,244,293 of record NC_047141.1, on the reverse strand, counting down.
GAGGAGCATTAGTTTTCAGTAGTGATGATTGGAAGAGGAGCATTATTTTTCCATGCTGATGATTGGAGGAGGAGCATTATTTTGCACTGCAGATGTTTGGAAAAGGAGTGTTATTTTTCCGTGCTGATCGCTGAAGGAGGAGCATTATTTTGGAGGGAGGAGGGAGGCCCCGTGTGGGTTGCACACAGAGCACAGACCCTCTGATAGGGAAGTGGCACCTGGAGACCAAGGCTGTGTTTAAACTCCATTAGAAGAACAGACCTCTAATTAAACCAATGTTTTAATTAGGATTTGAGCAGCGAGGAAGAGGAGGAGGAGTACGACCAGTCACTTATACGCCCGTGGCTCTCAACAACCATCAGCACCAAGGGGTTTCACTCGGATTTATTTTGTATAATCTTTAAGACGACTTTAACTGAGAAAATTACTTTGAGCTGGAGTGGTTTTGACGAGGTTAGATTTAATTTTATGTGTCGTATGTGTAAAATATTTAACTGGTTTCAAGGCAAGTTTTTCATTTAGTGCTCGCAATCTAGAATTCTGTGAACACTTCCTCGATACTGGTCACCGGTGAATCTGAGTTATTGTATTTTCCAGAGTATAAGTCGCACCAGCCCAAAAATGCACTGGTTTAGCCCTGGTTCAGTCCTATTTTAGTTCTGGTTCAGTTCTGGTTTAGTCCTGGTTTAGTCCTTGTTTAGCCCTGGTTTAGTCCTGGTTTAGTCCTAGTTTATTCTTGGTTTAGCCCTGGTTTAGTCCTGGTTTAGTCTTGGTTTAGTCCTGGTTTAGTCCTGTTTTAGTCCTAGTTTATTCTTGGTTTAGCCCTGGTTTAGTCTTGGTTTAGTCCTGGTTTAGTCCTGTTTTAGTCCTAGTTTATTCTTGGTTTAGCCTTGGTTTAGTCCTGGTTTAGTCCTAGTTTAGCCCTGGTTTAGTCCTGTTTTAGTCCTGTTTGAGTCCTGGTTTAGTCCTGGTTTAATCCTGGTTTAGTCTTGGTTTAGTCTTGGTCTGTTTAATGTTTAGTTCTGGTTCTAATTCCAGTTTAAGTCTCTCTTGAGTATAAATCGCACCAGCCAAAAAATGCATAATAATGAAGAAAAAAACAGATATTTCACATATAAATCACATCTGATTATAACTCGCACCCTCGGCCAAACTAATAAAAAAGCCAAGCCCATCACCACCACAGAGACACCTGCGGATCAAACATATTTAAGGGGAGAGTGAGGGGCACCTTTATCTTTTCCTCCAGCTTTAAGAGCCAATTTCCTTCAAGGTTTTAAGCTCTTCTTTCAGAGTTTCCTCCAATGAGATCCGTAGTTCACCTTAGAAGTCAGTTGTTGTTCAATAAAATCAATCTTTAGATGCTGGGTTCCTCTTCGTCTTTTGCACGGTTGCACGTAACGATTGATTTTTCAGCTCCTTAAATGAATAAAAAGCTGGTCAGAATCGTCTTAAATCATGTAAATCCAAAAACTATATGGCTGAATTGTGTTTTTGAATCACAAAATAAACAAAATAGCGAAGCGAAGTTTGGCAGAGACACTTGCACACATGTCTGGCCACACTACAAGCTGAAAATATAATATGGGCGTGATTGACAGGTGGGTTAGCCAATCAGGGACATGCATGGTCCGTCTGTATCAAAATAAGTACGACTGTTTATGGGGAAAAAATATCAGAGGACTTAAAAACATTGTGGATTTCTGCATTATCAAGAGTGAAGGACTAAACGCTGTTAATCTGAGGAGACAGAGATGACATTTTGTGTAAATAATCTGTGACCTGTGAGCTTCTTCTTTCACTTGTGTCACTGAGAAAGAGGAATCGTTCATGTTTGGTTCTGTGATGGAAGGCGTGCGGACAAGGGAGAGACATGATTCTAGATCACATGTGTCAAACTCAAGGCCCGGGGACCAAATACGGCCCGCCACATCCTTTCATGTGGCCCGCGAGAAGATAAATTAAAAGCATGACTGTCACTTTAAAATAAGTCTGTGCTGCTTTAATGTGTGCACTGACAATAAACTAATGAGATTTTCCCAGCAAGTGGAACTGAGAAATATTTGCAAATGATCATCACAAAATGTTCATGAAGAGGAAAATTGTTGGTGTGGAAGGAAGTTGGGAGGAAAAAAGGTGAAGTTGAATATAAGTTTGTGCTTTGAGGAGAAAAACCTGTATGTTTTTGTGTTTTGAGGCGGGGTCGGTACAATCTACGTCGACATTTTGACACCAAACACGGAGCTAAGTATGAAAAAGTTAGTCTGCAAGAAAAACAACAATTTGTCCAATAATTAAAAGGCCGTAAAAGGACGAATTTGAAGCAGAGCTGAAGGTCTGTGAGGAGGTGTGTCCCGACCAGATACACACTTTAAAAAATGTCAGTTTATCACAGAAACCGTGATTTAACAAGTTAAAAAGTAATTAAATTTATTTTACATGACATTCGGTTACATTTAGTGACATTTACACTGTCACACAGTCACATCTGGCCCTTGATGGCGGCCATTTTGCTGATGTGGCCCTCGGTGAAAATGAGTTTGACATCCCTGATCTAGATTTTCAAGACAAATTAATTTATCCACAACTTGGAAATTGAATTTGTCTTGAAATATAGAGTCAGAAATATTTGAAGCAAGCTCGCTATAGTCAAACTACTGAAAGAAAAATGAGTTCTGACAGTTTAGGTTCGATATTCGTGGATCGTAAGAGCGTCTGGTGAAGAACTTTATCCTTGTACTGACTGTAAATAACAAACACTGTAACATAATGAGGATCAGAACATTGTAATTACATGTGATCTTTATAATAATTGTGCCTCGACAGTCCGTGATTTCAGCTATATTTTCCTCTTTTTAAAGTCATAATTTGATGCCCGGTCCTTGTGCACTGCAAAAGTATGATTCCCTTGAGTGAAATATGACTTGACTTTAATCTTTTTTATTAATTGAAGTTCTTTTGAAATCTCTTATCATGGGGTCACCTAATAAAAACTACACAAATCCAAACCTGAATTCATTTTAAAACAATCAGACACTAATCGATATTGAAACTAATATCAAAACCAGAGACTCATTCAAACAAATGTCGAAATAAAAAAAGTCACATTCACAGGACACAAATGCACCTTTCCTGAAGCTTTAGAAAGATCTTGAGCTGAATCTTTCACAAGTATAAGACACATAGACTAGTTTACACCCATGGACCACGATGGAACTACTGGACTCTGAGGGAGTACACAGATACACTGCCTTTATTTCCATCCAGTGTTGCATTAATTTTCCACCTGTTGCATTGATGATGGTCGAGTCTGACGCTGCAGCTTCTCCAGAACATCCCAAAGATTCTCAATGGGGTTAAGGTCTGGACTCTGTGGTGGACGATCCATGTGTGAAAATGATGTCTCTGTCTCTCTCTCTCTCTCTCTGCTTCTCCCTCTCTCTGCTTCTCTTTCTCTCAGCCTCCCTCTCTCTCTCCCTCTTTGTTTTTTCTCTCTCTCTTTCTGTGCATCTCTCTCTCTGTCTCTCCCTCTCTCTGTCTCTCTCTTTCTGCTTCTCCCTCTCTCTGCTTCTCTTTCTCTCTCTGCCGCCCTCTCTCTCTCCCTCTCTGATTCTATTTCTCTCTCTGTCTCCCTTTCCCCCCCTCTCTCTTCCTCTCTCTGTCTCTCTCTCTGTGCATCCCTCTCTGCCTCTGTTTCTCCATCTCTCTGCTTTCTCTCTTTCTTTCTCTCTTTCTTTCTCTCTCTCTGTGCATCTCTCTCTGCCTCTGTTTCTCCCTCTCTCAGCTTTCTCTCTCTCTCTCTCTCGCTCTCTCTCTTCCTCCCCCTCTCCCTCTGCTTCCCTTTCTCTCTCCCCTCTCCCTCTCAGCCTCCCTTTCTCTCCCTTCTTGCCCCTCTCTCTCTCTCTCTGTCTCTCTCTGTCTCATGCTCCTGTCTCTCTCTTTCACAATTTGAGCCTGATGAATCCTGGCATTGTCATCTTGGAATCTGTCCGTGTCATCAGGGAAGAACAAATCCATTGATGGAATAACCTGGTTCAGTTTATTCAGGTGACCTCATTCTGCTGAACCTCGACCGGACCAACTGCAGCAACACCAACATATTTACTGAGTTAAATCCAGGTGGAGACTTTGTTTTCTGGGAATAGAAAAAACAAAGTACTACCATTTAATGTTGAAAATCAGATTGTATTGTCTAAAGTAAGCGTGTTTTTATTATCATTGTGGTATCAGAATCGGGTTTTAACATCATGAGAACAATATAATCAACTCCCTGCTGTATAATGTTCATGTTTTGGATCAAATAGACGTTTTAACACTTGTCTCGTGTGCTCTCTTCCAGCGGCAGATGGCGTGCCAGTCCAGAAGGATGGAGAGCAGGTCAGTGCTCACACAAACACACACACACAAACGGCATTTTTCCAAAGTGGACGGGACTTTGGAAAAATGGCATTCCCCAGCGGCACTCCACTCCTGGGGGGAATGTTGCTGCTGCTTTAAGTCCTGTGTGAGGGAAGTACACGTGTCCAGTGTGTAGTGCTCAGTTTAACAGAGTAGCCAGCTCCAGTCTGTTTAACACTGTTTCACAATGAGAAAAACACTGTCCCATTCTATTGACTCATCGCCTCATGCTTCATTTCCATATCACTGCAAAAACATGTCTACGATGATTTAAAATGATTTGAATTCACGATAGAAAGCCGTATTTTTATATTTTTGACTTGGTTAAATGTTGTTGATTTTATGGAATAGATATATTTGGGGCATGGATTGGTCCTGGTTGGAGGTCAGTTTAGTCCTGATGTAGACTTGGTCCTGTTCTAGTCCTGGTTTAGCCCTGGTTTAGCCTTGGTTCAGTCCTGGTTTAGCCCTGGTTTAGTTCTGTTTTAGCCCTGGTTTAGCCCTGGTTTAGTTCTGGTTTAGTCCTGGTTTAGCCCTGGTTTAGCCTCGGTTCAGTCCTGGTTTAGCCCTGGTTCAGCTTTGGTTTAGCCAGAACTGGTTTAGTTCTGTTTTAGCCCTGGTTTAGGCCTGGTTTAGCCCTGGTTTAGGTCTGGTTTAGTCCTGGTTTAGCTCTAGTTTAGCCTTGGTTTAGTCCTGGTTTAGCCCTGGTTTAGGTTTGGTTTAGTCCTGGTTTAGCTCTAGTTTAGCCTTGGTTTAGTCCTGGTTTAGCCCTGGTTTAGGTCTGGTTTAGTCCTGGTTTAGCTCTAGTTTAGCCTTGGTTTAGTCCTGGTTTAGGTTTGGTTTAATCCTGGTTTAATCCCGATTTAATCATGATTTAGTCTTGGTTTAGTTCTGGTTTAGGTTTGGTTTAGTCCAGGTTTCATCCTGGTTTAGTCTTGGTCTGGTTCTAATCCCAGTTTAGTCCAGATTTTGAAGTTCTGTCATGTTTTATGAATAACACTTCACTTCCCAGCTCAATAAGAACATGCTAATGGTGTGGAAACAGCAGTGCTAACGCTAACTATGTGTCATTATTGTTAATAGCAGTAATTAAATGTCACGAGTCTCCACTGGAACAGGACACATCTGTAATTCTACTGTATTTTGTTCAATATAACTGAACCAAACGCAGTATTTTCTCAATTATAATATGGAAAAAAGTTTACTAAATACATTTATCATTTATCCGAGTTAGCATATTTCCCTCTTTTATCTATTCATGGTGCTAAAGGGTGATGTAGTTCATTGATTTGAAGATTTAGAATTATAAATGAATATCTGCCAGTGGGGTAAAAAACAAGTTAGATATGAATATAAAATGGATGTCCTTCTAGCTAACAAATCAGAAACATCTTAAAACAAGTACAATTTGGATAATATTTTGAATTCAAGTCATTTTAATTCACAAAGATAATCATTTTTGAAAATCAAATCATCTCTTCTTCTAGTGGCCATGTTCTCTCTCTTTGCTTTGCTCTTTATCTCCCTCTTTTCCACATTCTCTGTTTGTTTTGGTTTTTGTCCCTCTCTTTTCCATGTTCTCTCTTTGTTTTGGTCTTTATCTCCCTCTTTTCCACATTCTCTCTCTTTGTTTTGGTCTTTATCTCCCTCTTTTCCATGTTCTCTCTCTTTGCTTCAATCCTTATGCCCCCCTTTTCCATGTTCTGTCTCCTTTCTTCAGTCTTTATCCCTCTCTTTTCCTGGTTAACTGATCTGTGCCGTTGAAGACGCAGGAGAGACGACCATTTTGGATTAAAACGCACAGAACTCAGCTTTTCCTCCAAATGCACGGCCGTGGACGATCATTTATTTATGCATCGTGCCCCAGAATGCCCTTCAACTGGAAAATACCAAGAATGCACAGGCGGCCATCTTGAGCGCTGTAAAAAACAATATTTACAAGAGTTAAATGGCTTGAAATCAGAATATTTATCTTGTTTTTAATATTCACTTCAACCTAATTATTTTAGCTTGATTCAAAGTCAGATTTTTTATTTCGTTGAACCTATTTTTTTCGTCTAATAATGTCAAATTTGTTTTTCCCCAGTACAGATTTTTTATATTTTAAAAGAAAGTAGCTCTTTTGTTCCTCGGTTTAGTCCTGGTTTAGTCCTGGTCTGGTCCATAAATACTGATAATAAAGTAAAATTTGTTTTTCCTCAGACATAAGCAGCTCTTAGGGTCAAAATGAAAGCGCTTTGTGCCGTCTGCATCTATATTTATTGATAATTTGTATCCTACGTGAACCAGGAAATAATGCTGGTGTGCTTTAGCATGCTAGTTACTGTTAGCATTATTGTTGTTAGGATTTTTGGAGGTTCATTTTTCTTGATTTCAATATAGATTTCCTAATAAAATAAAACAATATATGTCAGTGGAGTATGAAATTAGTGATAGTAGTAGTGTTAGTAGTTGTAGTAGTCGCAGTAATACTCATAGTAGTAGTAGCATAGACTGTATAAAAAAGTGGATTAAGTGAGTGTGACGTCACCCATAGTGTTATAGGGGCAAATTTTGTAGCCCAGGCTGATGAAGAAAATGCCCTTTCCTCTTCGCTTAGCAACGCTGTCAATCAAATCTGTTGCTAATGCTAGCGAGAGCGACTTCAGGGAAATAAGGCACCTGATATTAAGTGTTATTACTGTTTATATCTTGATTTACAGACACAATAGCAAAATGAAAAAAACACTAGGGTCATGTAGAGCAGGTTAATACGAACATTTAAGACCAAAATGACAGACAGAAGAGCCACAGTTTTTCAATAGAAAGGGAATTGAAGCTAGAGTCGATGGAGCTGGAAGCGCGCCCATGATCACTTCCTATTAGCACGTTAGCTATGTCCATTTATATATACAGTCTATGAGTAGTAGCAGTAGTAGAAGTCAAATAACTGAGGCAAGAATTATTAAAACTACTGTATAGGTTGATATTCCTTATAAAATCATGGACCAGAAAATGAAATCTAAAAGTCAAATCAAGATTCGCATTTGAATTCACCGGATATGTGGGCACGTTGTTTTTACAGTGTGAGAGTCAGAGCTGTTTGAACGCGCAGAGGGAAAGCTGCTCGAAGGGCTTTACCAACCAACTGTGTCAAACCTATCGCCGCATGAACCGACCGTTACAGAGGGAGACGAGCAAAACGTGACGGCGCGATGGAGGGAGAGAAAGAAGAGATGCGTGCGAAGAGTAGAATTACAAGAAAAAAAACACAGAAAAGAACGGGAATAGAAAAAGAGGGAGGCTTGTATTGATTAGCATGAGCGATGTGGAGAGAGTGTGATGAGATATGCTACCTGCTCCTTCACTATGGAGTAAGATTAGATTACACAGTCTGTACACTGCACACAAGTAAACAATTTAACGTAATACAAGGATCATCAGAGCAGTTATAAAGATAAAGTTCTGAATGGATGGGAGGAGATGAGGACGAGGGAAAGGTTTTATAGAATTATGGGAGGGTTTCACTTAGATTCACTTAGCGCGTGGTTAGTACTCGCGTAGACTTGGTTAGATCTGTTCTAAATCCTCGTTTTTGTACTGGGTTTATTCCAAAATATCGTAGCAGACTGTAGTGGAGATGTTTTTGCTTTGCTTAGAACGATAAAGACGTGAACTGACGTGAAGTGAGTGTGACGTCATCCACAGTGTCCAGCTCAAGTGAAGCTAATCGAGGCTAGCAGTTATAGCGGCTAAATTGATGATGAATTCTATAATTGGAACTCTGACCGTGAGTATCATAGCAACCAAAGAGCCAATCAGGAGCGAGGATGTTGGGATTGTTGTGGAATTTCTAATAGTAAAAACCTCAAGAATATATGAAATTAAGCTAGTCGAGGCTAGCAGTTATAGCGGCTAAATTGGAGATGAATTCTATAGTTGGAACTCTGACCGTGAGTATCATAGCAACCAAAGAGCCAATCAGGAGTGAGGATGTTGGGATTGTTGTGGAATTTCTAATAGTAAAAACCTCAGAAATGAAGCTAATTGAGGCTAGCAGTTATAGCGGCTAAATTGGAGATGAATTCTATAATTGGAACTCTGACCGTGAGTATCATAGCAACCAAACAGCCAATCCGGAGCGAGAATGTTGGTATTGTTGTGGAATTTCTAATACTAAAAACCTCAAAAATATATGAACTCACTAGAGAAGTTGTCTTGAATCAAAAAAGTCAGATTTATTGAATCAGTTGCGCGCAATTGTCAAAGAGCTGTTGTTGCTAATAGCGTCGTCTCGCCCTCAGCCGACAAATGAACATACAAACAGTGTATTTGATGTCTATATATACAGTCTATGGTTCCAGAGTGTGGCTTTAATGTAATCTATACCACAGCTGTTTGATTGCTAAAAATATACACTGAAAAACAAGCTGTCTTACAATGAGCGGGGTCGCCTCACCGCAGATCTGACCTATGACCTATGGTTTTGTCTTCTACTTGTCTACAAAGAAATAGATGCGTTAAATGCCGCACTATGGAGCATATAAGGTAAAACAATAATGTGTTCATGAAGGGAAGCAGGTGGCAGACACTCCAACGGAAAAGTTACATAGTGCACCTTTAAAGCAGCAGTGTTAAAGGGCACATGTTACGCTGTTTTCTGATCTGTGTTATAATGTCGTTTCCTCGTCACAAACAGACCTGGAGTTGTGTTTTGTTTCATTTACATGTTTAACACACAACTGAAAACACTCTGTTCCACCTTGTGATGTCATCATGTGGTGATACAGGAAGTGCTCCGCTGTGTTTTTAAACTCCACACACCTTCATTTCTAGAATCATTTGGATCATTTCAGCTCTGGAATTGCCGATCTCCACTGAACCAAAGGTAAAAAAGGTCAGTGTTAACTTGAAAACTACCACTTGATGACATCACAAGGTGGATCAGAGCGTTTGGAGATAATAAAGTGTGACTCAAACATGTGTGAATGAGACAAAACACAACTCCAGGTCTGTTTTTGAGGAGGAAACAGCGTTGGAACACGTCTTTAAACTCCTGAGAGTCCATTTAAACGTGGATGTGCGGTAAACGTGTCGTGGTCGTTGTTTATTGACGGCTCGATCGACGCAGTTTCACTTTAAACTCGTGGATGAAGTTGATGTTTATTTTGTCTGTGAGATAAATTGTGCCGTCGGCCTTGAATGTGTAAATCAGCAGTTTAGGGTGTCCTTGGGTTAGAGTGTCAGTGCGGCTGAGAGAGGCTCGAGCTTATCACCCCCGACACACACATAACACACACATACTGTTTAATACAACACACACACACACACACATACGCACACCTACTGTTTACTATAACACACACACACACACACACACATGTACTTTTTACACACATATAACACACACACACACACACACACGTAGTGTTTAATACAACACACACACGTACTTTTTACACACACACCCATAACACACACGTACTGTTTACACACACACATACTGTTCACTATAACACACACACATGTAACGCAACTAGGGGCTAATTAGGACCTGACTGCAATGTGACCAGATGTAGGTACGGTAGGGAGCCAGTGTGTGTGAATAAATACATCAACACGGAGTCTTAGTCAAAAAATAATATATATTAAGTTCAATATTAGGTATTTAGGCAGGTATGCAATAATATATATATACATATACACAATGAATTATAAATATGAAATTACTTTATATATGATTAATACAAAAAAACAAAATGTAATGCAACAGAACCCCCCAAAAAAATGTCCCGTTCCAGTTCCAGGTTCGAGTATTTGTTCCAAAGGTTGTGTTCAATGTGTAATGTCTTTATGATCCAAAACTTGTTATAATCCAAAAAAAAGCAGGAAAATGAAAAGGTTCGTTTGTTCCTACCAGTCTATGAAGGAAAAGGGTAGCTCGCCATCCAGGTTATTGTGAGGTTGTCATGGGATTCAGTGCAGGGGAAAAAAACCTGACCTAAAAACAGGGTCAGTAAACCAAAAATAAAATTAGCATACAATTAATAAATTATCTTAAAGTAATTCATCATTACTATAACGTCAATAAATAAATAACAAATAAATACATGTCATACATGCAGTATATATAACCAATTAATTCTTTGTTACATAGAAATTAACTTATCAATAACAATTAAATAATAATTCCAATAACTAGCTTTGATTTTAAAAAGCAAAGCAAAGTAAAGTCAGGTAAAGTAAGGTAAAGTCAAGTAAAGTCAATTCAGGTCAAATCAAGTAAAGTGCACTTTTAAATTTCATCAATAAATCAAATGTCATGGCGTCTAAGCCTAAAACAAAACATGGAGCTTCTAATGCTGCGCATCACATAAGAATGCCCTATTCAAAACATCATTGTTATCTCAACTCAGTGTTCAAAAAGTAACCAAAAGCAGCGAACCGGATCAAATTCAATCAAAATAAAGTAATAAATTAACACTAGTCTTTATGGCAAAAGGTTCGGCTTACGCAAAGATGTGAATAAAGTAAAAATTAAACCAAAAAGACCGTTCTTGGTCGCGCCGACCGCATTGTCCTAAATGCTACTGTTAGCGTTACTCCCGACGCGTGTTAAAAGGGAGATCCGCAGCTCCGCAAAACATGCATAACTTTGTAGAACATCAATTAAATTGCTTACCGTTGAGCGGATAGTGATAGCGGTAAGTATCTGTCGAGTCCAAATGTAGTTTTATGTATTTTCTTCCATGAAATTGCCAAGAGAAACAGCCAGAAACAGCCAGAATCAGCCACAGCAGGAGCAGCATGAGACAGGTCTTGGCGTCTGACGTCACCGCTAATAAAGGAAATTGTCCCGCCACAACCAACTCCTCACCGGAAGTGGGACATTATTTGACACACACATGTACTTTTTACACACATATAACACACACACATGTAGTGTTTAATACAACACACACACGTACTTCTTACACACACACCCATAACACACACGTACTGTTTACACACACACACGTACTGTTTACTATAACACACACACACGTACTGTTTACTATAACACACACACACGTACTGTTTACTATAACACACACACACGTACTGTTTACTATAACACACACACCCCTACTGTTTACTATAACACACACACACGTACTGTTTACTATAACACACACACACGTACTGTTTACTATAACACACACACACGTACTGTTTACTATAACACACACACACGTACTGTTTACTATAACACACACACCCCTACTGTTTACTATAACACACACACACCCCGACACACACGCTGTAACCTCAGCCCCCTACAGGCAGCTTGTCGTACTGCGCTGCAAAAAACAATATTTGTGAGGTCAGATCAGCCTCTATGTTATTTTGAGTTTTAGTTGTTTGTTTTTTTCTAATTTAGAGTCATTTGAAGCACACGGCCCATTGTCCCAGGTCAACAGTGTGAATGAGAATTTGTTAAATAAATATGTTCTTGTTTTTTGACTTGTTTTAGAATGACTGATGATTAAAAATACACGACCAGAAGTTTGGACACAGCCTCATTCAGTGTTTTTTTTCTTTATTTTTATTACTACATTTCTACATTTTATACACACACAGAAGATATCACATATATGAAGTAAGATATATGGAATTATGTAGTAAAGGAAAAAAGTGAAATAATAATAATAATCCTCTATGTATCCACTCTTCACTTTATCAAAAAAATCAAGTCGTTATTTAACTTTTTTTTTTCTTTACTACATAATTCCATACATCTTACTTCATATATTTGATGTCTTCTGTGTGAATTTAACATGTAGAAAGTAGTAAAAAGAAAGAAAAAAAAAAGTTACATAACACTAAATATTTCAGGACAGGTAAATACTTTGAGGATTTGAATATAAAATATAAAAAAAATAAGAAAAAAACAGTGCATGTGGTGTGGTATTATTTACTTTATTACCAACAGTGGAGTAAAAGTATGTTTAAAACGTATTTAGGCTGAGGTACTTACAACAAATTATTATTTTATTATTATTTCGTGTTTCCTAAACCAACTCAACACATTTTAAAGGTGCACTATGTAACTTTTCTTGAGGAGGATGCGCCACCTGCTTTTCTCTGTGGAGATTTACCTGTATGTTCCACAGTTTTGCATTAAACTTCCTGTTCTTGCCGTGACTCTACACATGTGACACGCTCGTCTCCATGGCAACAGACAAGTTTAATACTATACGGTGGAATATTCTAGGGCAAGGCGATAACATCTCCATGGAAAGGAGCCGCAACTGTACATAGAACACGTTTATATTGGATTTTTTGAGTTAATCTGTTTGCAACTTTGAAATTAAATCAGTTTTCAGCTTTTTTTAATCATTTTTTTACTCACAAAAAAGCAAAAAAATATTTATGCTGAATATTTGGAGTCCAGATCATTTTAAGAAACCATTTTTTCTCCTGCGTTATCCTTGCTATTCCACACCAGCATTTCTCTAACCAATATGAACTAATCCCTCAAATCCCTCATCCAGAGCATAGTCACGGTGCTGCGCTATGCTAATCTAAAACTGATCCTGGTTCTGAATCGCTTGTCATTTTGCTTCTTGACTGGAAAATCCTGAGTATCTGCCTCTTCTTCTCTTCCCTGTTCATTTCCTTTGCATGTCTAATGTGAAACTACGCCCCCTACTGGCCTTTCTCTGTCTCTTTTCTCTCATCTCGCCCCATGCACGTGATCTTTGGCTCTGTCTTACTCTTTCCAACCCCATCCCTATTTCTCTCCCTCAGCATGGACGTTCAGAGTTTTCATGGGAAGGAATCAATGTAAGTGTTGTGGCATCGTTCCTTCATCTATAGCTCGTCTCTTTTGTTTCTGTTTGACTTATTCACTGCAAAAAAACGTGTCTACAGGAGTTACAAAGTCTGACCTGAGTGGATTCATCTTGTGAATAGATTTTGGAATTGGTTTTAAGGTTTAAGAAAGTCAAAAAAAAAAAGAAAAAAAAAATGACTTCATCTGTTAGAAATTTGCCACCTCTTTGGCCAATCTGACATTTATGTTTTTGAGGGAAACCAGAGAATCCAGTGGACACCTGAATAATAATAATAATAATAATAATAATAATAATAATAATAATAATAATAATAATAATAATAATAATAATAATAATAATAATAATAATAATAATAATAAATACAAATCAAATAAATAAACAAATAAAAAGTAAATACAATAAAATAAATAAAACAAAATAAAATAATGCACAGAAACCTAATGATAAACTGGAAGAAGTATATTAAATTAAACTAAATTAAATAAAAAAATACATAAAATAAAAGATAAAATAAAATAAAACAAAAGAAGCCTGGGCGAGGCGAACCATGCCGGTGGAAAAGAGGCTCTACACAGGCATGAGGAGAATATGCAAAAGCTGTATAGAAAGGCCCTATACTGGGAATTGAACATATAACTTCATGGCATAAACCCTTGACTACCAGGCCTCAGAAATACCTCTAAACAAAATAATATTACCTTATGACGGTGTCTGTGTAATCCCTCAGTCTTCTACGTCTGATCCAGAGTAAAAGCCAAAGTTAAATCTGTCAAATCTTTAAACAATAGCTGTAGTTAACTCCTCCTTCAGACAGATGTAAGGCAGTGTCCAGCAGTAATCTGACCAAAACTGAAGAAACGGCTTGGACGAGCAGCGAAACGTCTTCACTCCTACAACTTTTTGTCCAGTTGACGGATTTAACTTTGGCTTTTACTATTACCTTATGGCACATGTGTCAAATTCAAGGCCTGGGGGCCAAATGCGGCCCCCCACATCGTTTTATGTGGCCCGTGAGAAGATAAATTAAAAGGCATGACTGTCATTTTAAAATAAGTCTGTGCTGCTTTAATGTGTGCACTGACAATAAACTAATGAGATTTTCCCAACAAGTGGAACTGAGAAATATTTGCAAATGATCATCACAAAATGTTCATGAAGAGGAAAATTGTTGGTGTGGAAGGAAGTTGGGAGGAATAAAGGTGAAGTTGAATATGAGTTTGTGCTTTGAGGAGAAAAACCTGTATGTTTTTTGTGTTTTGAGGCGGGGTCGGTACAATCTACGTCGACATTTTGACACCAAAGACGGAGCTAAGTATGCAAAAGTTAGTCTGCAAGAAAAACAACAAATTGTCCAATAATTAAAAGGCCGTAAAAGGACGAATTTGAAGCAGAGCTGAAGGTCTGTGAGGAGGTGTGTCCCGACCAGATACACACTTTTTAAAATGTCAGTTTATCACAGAAACCGTGATTTAACAAGTTAAAAAGTAATTACATTTATTTTACATGACATTCGGTTACATTTAGTGACATTTACACTGTCACAGTCACATCTGGCCCTTCATGGCGGCCATTTTGCTGATGTGGCCCTCGATGAAAATGAGTTTGACGCCCCTGCCTTATGGTGTTAAAGGCGAGATAAGCGTTTCAAACTGTTATTCATTCAGTATCATCTCAGTGGTGGCAGGTTACTTCTTCAAAAAAACGAGGCTAGCAATCTGCGCAAACGACCGCTCCGTCCACCACCGACCACTCGCTCACGAACCACACTCATACATAGTAAAGGTGGGTGAGGTGTGTTGCTGAAGAACACAACAACGGGCCACACTTTGGGTTGATGAAGCACTTAAATCTAGCTAAAACTACTCAAAACAAGATGAACATTCTGAACTGAAGTGACTATAACACATGTAGATACGTCTTTTTGCAGTGCGCATCGTTGATTTGACTCACCCCCTTTTAGCTTCGGGCTCCTCCCTCTCTCACCCCACCACTCCCGCCTTGCAACTCCTTCCGTTTCAGTTTGTCATGGTCGTAGTACTAGCGAGCACAGGTTTACTACCACAAAAGCAAAAAACTGGGGTAGCTATAGATATAAATATTCAGATTTGTGTGTATTAACCCTTGCATCTACGTCACCTCTCTTCACTCACCTGTCTCCCCCTCTCTCTGTCTCTCTTTTGAACACGCCTCACTGTGGTCACATGCTCCTTCACTCCTCCTCCGCTCCTCCTCCACTACTCTCTCCATCCCTTGTTTTTTTTTTCTCGTTTCTCCCTTTTGTAGCTCTCTATGGAGGACACCACGTCGATCCTGCCTCGGTTGAAGAGGAACTCGAACGCGTACGGGATCGGGGCATTGGCTAAGTCGTCACTGTCAGGTGTGTCAGGTGTGTGTCTGTCGTGTAAAAGGGTAAAACGACCCCATGTTGGCCCAGTGCTCTGCGGGGCATCCGGGTTAGCATGGTACCCGAAAATGGGTTCCCTTTTCCCCCCTTCAAAATCACTCCCCCTTCACACGCTAAAACCCCTCGTCAATGGCTTGTTATAATAGTCATTGATGTAAGAGAATTCAGCCTGGAATTACATAAGCAGTGGTTCTCAAACTGTGGGACGCGAACCATTGGTAGAGCGTTGTAGCTAGTTTAGACCAGGTTTAGATCTGGAAAAGTCCATATTTAGACCCGCTTTAATTCCTGAATAAACATATATAGACTTTGCTTTAGACAGCGCTTTCATTAACCCTTTTTGGGATGGAATTCATAGAACCATGGTTACATTTTTAACCTTAATTTCACACTAGTTTCGTCTTAGCTTCAACCTGGTTTAGATTTAGATCAGTTTCAATTGTTAAAACATGAATTATGCAACTTTTCTGGTGGAGAAATAGAGAAATGTGATCGCTTTGCCTGGAATTTTCCACAGTACAGCATTAAACATCTTGCGTTTATTCAATTACAGCCTTTCGTGTCGCTCAGAAACACCCTGAACGACGTCTTTTCCTTGTCACTGAACTGCGTAATACTCCAGGCAAAGCAATAACATTCCCGTGAGACAAGCGGCGGGTGAATTCTGCAGCGGAAAAGTTACACAGTGAACCTTTAACTCGACTTGTAAAGGCTTGATAAGTTTGAGAATCACTGACATAAAGCACACTGCATCGTCACACGGCTTGTTGAAGGTGAGTGTAGTTTCATGTTGCGTGGTCGTGATCTGTTATACAAAAAAAATGTTAGTCTCCGTCTTCGTGTCCTTAAACGGTGTTAGTTCTTATGTTGTGCCGACTCCAGTGCAGTGTAGTGAAGTGCCTTTGTTTTTGCAGTATTCTTGTGCAATGCAGTGTAGTACAGTCTAGTTGTGCTGTGGTGAAACGGACAAACTGCAAAAAACAAATATCTCTACAGTAGATTAGTGCGAATGACTTGGATTCAGAATATTAATTTTAATTTCAGATC
Organism: Periophthalmus magnuspinnatus; assembly: GCF_009829125.3. Taxonomy (NCBI): domain Eukaryota; kingdom Metazoa; phylum Chordata; class Actinopteri; order Gobiiformes; family Gobiidae; genus Periophthalmus; species Periophthalmus magnuspinnatus. The sequence continues at coordinate 30,227,628 of NC_047141.1, read as the reverse complement.
AATTTTGAGTTTGTGTATTACAACTTATACACTCACTGGAGTAAACCAAGTACATAGTTTACTTGTCTGTACTATGATGTGTACTTCATGCAACCAAGATACAGTGAATGAAATGTACGTGCCAATTACATAAACGTACATATGTTAATTGATCATTTATCGGTACTTAACAAAACGAAGTAAACGTTCATATCTGTAACATTTAGCCAGATTACTTTATATTTTTAATACTGATATCAATTGTCCGTGTAATTCCCCAGTCGTCCAGGTCTGATCCGTAGTAAAAGCCAAAGTTACATCATCGTGAGAGCTGCTCAGGACCGCAGTCTGCTGTTCATCTCCATCTCAAAGACACTAAATACTCCTTTCAAAATAGTGAGATTCAGATTTGAGCCAGAGAAAAAAAATGGTTTGAGATCCCCCATCTATAATCCCCATCCTCAGACCCAAAGCAAACAAAGAAAACAAAGAGAACGAGCTAACAGGATGCTAACAGTGCTGTTTACAGTTTCAGTTTAGTTAGCTTCTCCCTTCAGACAGATATAAGGCAGTGTCCTTAACTTTGGCTTTTACTTGTGTCAATTCAATATTATTCTTAAGATTTAGAGTTTTTGACAGTATAATTAATTACTTGTTATTCTACGTAGCACCTTATTTATAATGTGATAAGAAAATTGCACTATTGGTATACGCATTTAACTCAAAATAAATGATCTGGAAACTGGTACGTAATGTGACAAAGTGCTCAAATCCATGAGTCTGAGTTGGAGTCATTTTAATCCGTGCAGATATTCCTCTTTTGCAGCGTTGTCCCGTAATTTATTCCTATAATTTATTCATATATCTCATCTCCATGCGCCACCATCAGAGAGCGTCAAGCACACAGGGATTTACAGTATGTCATCAGCGGTCGGCCTCACAACATATGGAGGATGGGTTCTAGCTAAAACAGCAACGTAGCAGAAAATGTGCGCTAGTTCACATTTGCGTAGACATCGTTTTGATCCTGGAGGGGCATTTGTCCTCTGCATTTGACCCATCTTTTAGCAACGCTGGGGGGAAATCTCTCAGGAGCAGAGCAGCGGCCGGTGACCCGACTCCAGATGTTGAACTGTAGGTTTATGAACAAATATCTTGGTACAAACACAGGTAGAACATGCAAACACCGCACAAATTTTAAAGCGCTCATGTTACGCTATGTGCTCATCTGTTCTAATGTCGTTTCCTCGTCAAAAACAGACCTGGAGTTGTGTTTTTTTGTTTCTTTCTCACACATTTAACGCACTAACTTTGCGTATTTACCCATCGTCACTTCCTCCTTGTCTGAATGTTCCACAGTATGGCGTTAAACTGATCCACGTCGCATTTATTCAGCTCAGTTTACTGGTGTTTGTTGCTAAAAGAAATACGCAGAAAGACACACCATCTGTCAGTGAGCGTTATCGCCTCTCCGCAGATCTAACCTGTAACTTAACTTGAGCGTTACCTGGAGATAGATACGTTTAAAGCTGTACAGTGGGACATTTCAGGCGAAGCAGTAACACACAAACCCAGCGTATTTAGGCGGAGTTCTTCTCTCAAACAGAAAACACACTGTCCCACCTTGTGATGTCATTGTGTGGTGATACAGGAAGTGCTCCACTGTGTTTTGAAACTCCACACACCTTCATTTCTAGAATCATTTGGATCATTTCAGTGCCGGAATAGCCACAAATCTCGACTGAAGTAAATGTAAAAAACGAGCTGGTAACTTGAAAACTACCACTTCATGACATCACAAGGTGGAACAGAGCATTTTGAAACGTGTGAATGAAACAAAACACAACTCCAGGTCTGTTTTTGATGAGGAAACAGCAGTAGAACATGGTTTAAAGCTCACAAGAGTCAATTTTGCACAATATAAGACCTATAATTGAAGGTTAAGGTTTGGTTTATTCATGAGGGAAATAAATTCACTCTCACTCACACTCATTCGCATTTGACCCATCCTTCAACCAAACCATCAGGAGCAGTGAGCTGTTAAGTCTCAGTCAGAAACTGGAGTATTTTAGTTATTGTGCATATTTTGGGTTGAGGAAACCCACCCAGACACAGGTAGAACATACAAACTCCACACAGAACGACCCGGGAATCGAACCAGGAATCATCTTACCGTGAGGCGTGAGGGCTAGCCGCTCAGACGCAGTCGACAGTAATGAGCTATAGAACATATGATTTTCCGTATCCGGCGCAGCGTAGTGCAGAGGTGTGAGCATTATCATGTCAACAAGCCAACCTCTCATTATTCATGCCACTCGGCCACATCACCCCAATTAACCTGCCCTATCCCACAATGCACCTTGGTCAGAGGAGGTTCATTCATTCTCCGCTCCATCCCCTAAACAGAAACACACTTATGATTTAGCACACCAGCACCACCTCAGCAGCTCTCGGCATTTCACAGCGTTTTTATACTTACACAGCAAAAAGAGAAATATCTATACTTAAAATTGACTTATGCTAATCTCGTCTGGGTTTGTTTACCAATGAAGGTCTGGAATTTTTTACTCGACATCGCTCACGGGCTGCGAAATAATTAGATGTTTAATGATTAGAAATACACCCACGGCTAACGCTGTAATATGTTATTTACCTGAATTAATCTTTTTTTTAAATAGGTTTGGATTAATTTTAACTAATCTACAATAGTCCACTTGAAATAAAAAGTACTGTATTTTCTGGATTATAAATTGCACGTTTTTTCGAGTATAAGCTGGGGGTGTGACTTATACTCAGATGCGATTTATATGTGAAATATATGTTGTTTTCTTCATGATTATGCATTTTATGGCTGGAGCGACTTATACTCCGGAGCGACTTATACTCCAGTGCGACTTATACTCCGGAGTTACTTATACTTTGGAAAATACAGTATATATTTTCTATATTTAAGTTTTTTATTTAACAACAACTTTTTCTACTAAAATCAATTTTATTGGTGTAGAAAGCTTCATTTTCTCTTCACCCCAATGGCAGTAATAACACAATACACCTAATGTTTTGATATTACTCAGTCGAACTAGATTCAGTGCGTACTAAATATAAACTATAATCAAAAGTGTTATGTGAAGGACTTTGGTCAGCTGAAGTTGTTTTTAAATGCACTACATAAATAGATTTTTAGATTTTCTTATTTTTGTGGTCTATGTAGAACAAATTAGCAAAAAAAAAAACCCAAAAAAACAAATAGACCGACCTCTCCCAAACCACTTTCTCATTTTCCCCACGCTGAATTCACATCCCTGATTCCTCCTCCTCTCCATCACCTCCTCTCTCCCGCTCTCTCCCTCCTGTTCCACTGCGTAATATGCTTGTGTGTCTTCCTCTCCTTTGGGGCGACACCCACCTATAGCAGGAGTCACACGGACGATGAAGGAGCGGGTGACCAAGCCCACGGCGATGGCTCAGGGCCGCGTCGCGCACATGATCGAGTGGCAGAACTGGGGCATGACGACGGTGGGGGGTCCGCAGTCCCGCATCAGCACCAAGGAGCAGGAGAAGGCTCGGCGGCTCGAGAACGACGCGTACAGCGACCTCAGCGACGGAGAGAAGGAGGCACGCTTCGCCGCAGGTCAGTCTGAGATTATACACCTTTGTACAGAGGGATGTTACTCTCCTCAAACTGCAGGACCTGACCAGAGCCGGGGTTAAGCTGCATGGAGACTGGTGTCATATTATTCTTGTATTTTACCTGCTCAATCTGCTTAAAGCTGGAGTACAAAACTTTTTTATAAGGATGAGTACATTTCCCCCTAAGAAGTAAACTGTAAAACAGAACTTTGTGACAAAATGAGATCTGTGTCCACAGGTAATAATGATGTAATAATAATGTATTTATATTTCTCATCAACCCTGAAGCACCAAAAGCAGCACCCTGATTGGCTGCACTTGGCGGTCCAGCCCAGTTTCACTTTGCTAATTGAAAACTGAAGCTAAAGCTGAGCACATGTTTGAATATGAACATGTGGTAGAGCTGGGCAATTTTGCCTGAAAATAAAATTGTCGATTTTTTTTGTCAAAAGAATCAATTTTCAATCAGATTTTTTTTTCCCTCTCCAGTAAAAATGTTCTGCAAACTACAGAAAATTGTCAGAACTGAAAAATTGTATTCAGTGATCATATTTAACCCTTTGGCCACTGGGGGAAATCTTTTATGAATGAGATAAAACAAACTATTGCATTAAACATGATCCCCTCCCCCAACAATCAGCCCTGTGCATGGCCCTGTATGTGGCCTCATGCATGGCCCCGTGCACAGCCCTGTGGGCCCTGTGCACAGCCCTGTGCACAACCGTGTGCATGGCCCCGTGCACAGGGCCATGCACGGGCCTGTGCTAAACTCTGTTCCCTGTGACTGCAGTGACTCGCCTTTTTTGCATTTTCAATATAATTTCCAGCCCGAACATGTGGATATTAACAATGGGCCAAAGTGTTTGTGAGTCAGGACGACTTAGATTCAGATACACACCTGAAAATCAGGTACCTCAGCTTTAAACTGCTCCTTGGGGTTAAATAAAAGTTATACTGAATTGGATACACAAATTATTGTCTATATTATTTAAAATTGTGTGAATTAAAGGTGCACTATGTAACTTTTCTGATAAAAGGTCTGCCACCAGCTGGTCTCTGTGGAGATGTTATAGCTTAACCTGTGCATGTTTTTGCAAGGTATTTTTGATCAATAATATAATCTGTTTAATCTGTTTAATGCCATACAATGGAACATTCCAGACAAAGCAATATCCAGGGACATACATGTGGCGGATCTTCCACCAGAAATGTTACATAGTGGGCTTTTTAAGAAACTATATTGATTGATTAGAATGGTTTTGTGTTTGTATTTTTATTCTATTAGTTGGATCAACACACATACACTATTTGTTGCTTGGTTACTTGATGACCTTGTGCCAGTGAGCAAGGCACTTAATTCTCTGTATGGATCTGGTTGTGTGAGTGATTGTTGGTGGTTGTAAGGCCCTAGGGCAGCTGTAGGAGCAGAAGAAAAACTACACAATAAAAACGTGCCTGAACTACTGAAATCAAGATAAATATTTGAAATTCAAGTGATTTTACCTCATGTGGATATATTTTATGTCATTGTGCTGTTGCTATGATACCACGCTCCTCTCAGTGACCTTTCATTTATTATCCTAGGCATCTTGCAGCAGTTTGCAATTTCTGAAGCAACCCTCTTGGCCTGGTCGTCTATGGATGGAGAGAGCCCAAGGTCTGGGTCTAACCAGGGGAGTGTGGCACATCTGAGCGAGGTCAACCAGGAGAGCATCACCAGCAGAGGTAAGGACGCCTGGAGGTCAAACACGTCCCCGGGTTTCACAATGATGAATATTAGGACTGTTGCCATAGCGATTTCACCTGGGATCCAGAATAAACACCTAAAGGAGATGTGAGTCTGGTCAATCTTGGTGAATCTTGGGCGTAATTAGCAGGTGGATTAGCCAGTCAGGGACGCACATGTTCTCCATTTCAGAGGGAAAAATACAACAGGAGGCTGAAAGACACTGCACGATCATGTTTGTTTGTGAGTTGAGATGTGACTGAGGACGTGGAGACCAGTTTGTAGAAAAAATACATAGATAACTTTATGGATTTTACAAGAATTTAAAACTAAACTGGAAGCAAACACGAGGAGACTAATTTTTCCAACCCTGTAGCATTTTCTGTAAGTATTTCAATTCAATTCACTCAAAATCGTTGCTTTAACCGACAGAAAGTTAGAAAATCAAATTATAAAACGCTATTGGTCTATAAAAAAACGTATTCTCAATAGCTCCAAGAACATTAGCATAATAAAAACTGCTAATAGTCACATTTTTATACAGCACTTTTCCACTTTTACATCAAGAACCTCTCACCCATTCACACACACATTCACAAATACTGGGGTGAGGTGGTTAAATGTTTTGCCCAAGGACAAACAACCTGGGGGTCAGTGGATGTGACCGCTCGACCAGTGATGTTTATGTCGAGAGCGGGATTCGAACCAGCAACCTTTGGATCAGTGGACGAATGCTCGCACAAACCAACTGAACGACTGTCGCTAATAAAGTAAATGAATTAAAACAATAAAAAATGTTGATAAAAGCAAATATTTAAAGAACGCAGCACATACACTTGACTTAAATTCCAGCTTTAAACAAACAGCTGAATGTCTCCCCCTACTCTTCACCCCGTTTCCCTGTCCAGTGAAACCAACAAGCAAAATATATGTGTAAAGAATTAAAATGCACCATGCTGCTTAAAACCAGAGAGTAGAGGTCATTTTCAAACGGATGTGCTCAGTGTTGGCATCTGAGCATTAGCATTAGCATTAACGCATTTGCATATTAGCACATTAGCGCATTAGCAGTATCACATAATGAGGACACCCCGTTCCATTTCATGTGGCTGCAGGAAACTCATTATTCATCTCAACGAAGGTAAAAGACACTGCATCTGCTTCAACTGTCACTTTGAAATATGTTTTCAATACATTTCCCGACATTAGCGCGTTAATCTCTGGTTCTTTGACATTAGATCGGTCGTATGTGTGATTTTAATAAGCGTCGTATTGTGGCCTGTTGTGTCTCTACAGGCTATTAAGTGTTATTAAACCATTAGCATAAAATGATTGCGTTTTTAAGCTAAGTGAGTGCTTTAATGGGGAGGGGGTGTAGGTGTGTTTACTGTCGGGCTGACTTCATGCTCTTCCCTTGAGAGAACTGCTGAGTTGCCTGAAGTGTTGAAGAGGATCAAGTGTGTCAAGCTCAAATGCTCACAATGCATATTCCTGTTATCAAACTCGCTAAGGTGCAAAGATATCATTTTATTTAGCCTCCAGTCGCATTCACTATCAGAACAGATGTGATCAAAGCCAGAATATAAAGTAGATTTTGTGCGTTCCACAGCCTGGAACAGTGTAAGTGCTGAACGCTTCAGTCAGAGCTGTTCAGCTCAAACTCTGCCTCTGTGTTTCAGATCAGATCCTGCAGCACACGGCCGCAGAGGTCTGGCCCCACTCCTATGTCTCACAGGGACATTACTGCCTGTCCTCCTCTGAGGGCTGGGACCCCATCAGCTCCAACCCCTCCGCGGTGACGTCCCCCCCGCCCGGCTCCTTCGTCATGGGGCCTGAGGTGACGTCCCCCTCGCCCGGCTCCTTCGTCATGGGCCCGGAGGGCTACGAGGGCCAAGCCGCTCACTTCCTGCAGCAGCAGCAGCAGCAGCAGTTCAGCCTGCAGCAGCAGAGCCAGCTCCAGCAGCTGCAGCAGCTCCAGCACTACCAGCAACAGCAGCTGCTGCAGTATCAGCAACAACAGGTGGGGGCGCTCTGCACAGATGGATGACCTTAATCATAGGAAACCTGTGAGCGTGCTCACTGTTGCTGCGAGCGGCACTAAAGGCATTCATCTTTATGCCTCTGAGGCTGCGCACACATACTGCTGATGTGGAGTCTTTGTAGGAGCCTCCTCTCATGTTCACACTGTTTACTCTGTCACATGTTTAAACATCAACAGTTTCTCCACCACAAATCTATAAATGTGTACTCTCACATGTAGCCTCAGCTCTGATCTGGTCTTTGTTCTGTTCTTTCTGATCCTGTGAAATCCTCGTGAGCAGTTGCAAAGCGCCAACCACTCGTTACAAGCGACGCCCAACAGCACCATCCACAGCCTGGTGCACCAGGTTCACCCCCCGCTGGTCGACCTGTGGAACACGGGGCAGATGGAGGCGTACCAGGCGGAGGCGGGGGGCTACATGGGGGTGTCGGCTGTGGTGGAGCCCGGCCTGTGTGCGCCCTCGGGGGACGAGATGGTGGGGAGTGTGGGCAGTGAACACTCTCCGCTGCTGGAGCAGCAAGAGGAAGAGGAGGAGGTCAAGGTAAAGTCAGCAGTGCTCGGCTTATATAAAATAATGATATGAGCTGTGTAAGAGTGAAGCAGAGGCACTGCAAACATGGGGCTTATTTTATACACACAGACATGGTGTTCACGTGTTTAAGACGACACGCTAATGTTCTGTGTAAATGAGCGAGCTTTAAATCACAGCTGCTCTGATTAAAGGCCTGTGTTTTTCAGGAGGAAGAGGTGACACTGTGCATGGAGCCGGAGACCGCAACACTGACCCCGCCCACACAACAAGGGGACGCCTCGGGGGGCAGTAGTCCGGGACAACCGCCGTGCGAGCCAATCACAGAGTGGCAGCCCTGTGATGTCAGCGCGCTCAGTCAGACGCAGGAGCAGGAGCCGGAGGGGGAGGGGCCGGCCGCGGCTATGCCAACCAACTGAAGTCAAGTGTCGAGAGACTCCTTTTTACAAACTGACCTGGAGCTGGAGGCATAGTAACACCATATATATTTATTATTCTGTTCCGTTTCAGGTTCAAACTCAGTCCATTGGTCATGGGGGGAGGGGAGGGGGGGCTTTGACTGTGAGTCAATAGAAATGATGCAAAGGAGTCCTCTTTCTTTGTACGCCTTACATCCCAAAGGAACAGAGCGGAAGCAGCAGCAGACTGTGGCATCTCCATCAGGGAATCGAACTCCCACCTGATCCAGAGGAGGTCCTGGAACGTGCATGCTTTTATGAAGAATAAAACCCTGTCACATCCTCCAGTAATAACAAACCACTATAGGACATTATGATAAGAATAATTTTCTAATAAAGCGACAAAACGAATACAAAGAAAAATCAGTGTATACGTGTATAATACGATTCAGTGTTTTCCATTGGGAGAACTAAACTCTGTTTACAGCTTATCCACATATTAGATAGTGTTTAATCAAATTATTATCCCAGATAAAAGATAAAGGATTCTCCAATAGGACCCAAACTTCTCCCAGTGTAAAGAGACTGCGCCGTGTGTTTCAGTGAAACACACCAGAGGAATAGTGGCACCAGGAGGCCTCCTGCACTGCACACATGAGCTTTGTGCTTCCTACTGTCTGTCTGTGTGTATGCATGTTCTACTATGGAGTACCTGTCCTATACAGCACTGTATAGACTTTGCACTGAACCATAGTGAGCCAGAGGACTGGGGGACGAGGAGCAGGGGAAGAGGGGGAGGAGAGCCAAGAGAGGGAGGGTAGGGAGCGGAGGGTTTATGGAGAGAATTATGAGGAAGTAAAGACAGAGCTGCATAAGCAAATCTTTTTTTGCACTGATGCAATCCAACAGATCAGAGGCTGCCTTTGGACTGTTGTTTTCACCCATCACCCGAAAGCTTTCCACTCCACGACAACCAAAACGAGCCACTAAACAACATGAACCCTCAGACGCTTTTCATGAACAGAGCTGCGAAAACAAGACAATAACCACTATATGAATGTACTGGAGGCAGAGGGCAGTACATGTTTATCACTCATCAAAGAAGGACAGTTTTAAGGAGATGAACACACTCATCACTTTCACATTAGAGCTGGTTAAACTTACACTACACTGTCTCAACACACACATGCAAAACATTTATCTAAATTGTAACCAGCAATAGACAGACCGCACCGGGTTATCGCCCGTGTGAGCTGTCGTGTAAATGTACAGAAAGAATCGTCTCTTAAGAGCTCTTCATTTTGCACCACATTCTTTCAATTTCACGATTTTATTTTTGTTTGCGCCGCCATCCATGGACAACAGGAGATGGGTGAATGTCGATGCTGTAAATAAAGCAATTACCCGATGAAACTATTGGCGACAACTTGAGGAAAGGAACTATTTTGGCTTTTATTTTGAAAGGGAAAACAGCATCAGGGACCAGAACAGAAGACTTTTAAACTGAAAAGTAGATCGGCGTCTTCCTGCTCATCGCGATTACTGTGAAGCAGCGACTGGAGTGTGAAAGTTGTTAGAGAAATATTGACGGAAATGCTTTTATTTTGTTTTTTAATTGTTAAGGAGCTACGGTCGACGGACAGTTTTTTCGTTGAGGATTTCGATGGACAGTTTTGTGCATGTTCCACTTGAAAGTCATACAGCCATCTTTACCATTGCTTTGAGTTGAGGAGCACGGCGTCCTCTCACTTCCGATGATTGTGTGAGGAACTTTTAAGACAAAACAAAAACTTTTATTGACTTGAATGAATTTATTTATGAATTGCTTCTTTATGCAATGTTGGAACAATGTTTATTTTTATACTTGACTTGTTGAAATCTGAAGTCTAAGTTGGAGTCGGTGTCAGGCTTGTAAAGCACTCTTGTTTTATTCTGGTTTTGAGCACTTTACACGGATGATTTTTACAGTACAACAGGCCATTTAACGCGCTGTAAGAAAAAAAACATGAAGTATGGGCCAAAATGACTTGAACGTACAATTTTAATCTTGGTTTGAGTAGTCGGACTCGTTCAGGCTTGAAAATATACGTTCATTTATAGCTTTTCCAGACACTACAGATGCTAATTTATGTTAGCGTTGGTCAGCTATTTCTCTAACCACAGCTACCCTCTTACAAGTTGAAGTGTCTTGCAAAACGACACAACAACGTCTAGATATTTACAGGGCAACATCAGCTAAGAGGGCGATAGTAGCTCAGTTGGTTGAGTTGGCGCTTCGAATCCCATTCTTGACATAAAACGTAATTTGTACACCGCTCAGATCCACTAACGCGCAGGTTGGCGGTGTGATTCCAGCTCCCACAAATAAATATTGCCGTTGTGTCCTTGCGCAAGACACTTAACCTCGCTCCCAGTGTCTACGTTCACTGTGCAACACTAAAAATGTGAACATATGGGATTGAACCGTTGCTGTAACCACGAAAGAAATTGTAGTGGTTTAATCGCTTAAATCGGGGCTGTCCAAACTACGGCCCCGGGGCCAAATGCGGCCCTCAGACCAATTTGTTTTGGCCCTCATGCCTCCTCCTAAACTGGCTCAATTGATCAGGAAGTATTTTTGACTACAAATACCTCTATAAACTAAATAAAATCACACTGCATTGTGACACAGACCTAAAAATAATCTTCCAAGTCTTATTAAAGGCACAATTGCTCCGTCAAACCTGTGTTAAACTCACAATTTGACTCCCTGAATTGACTCCGCTTCAAATAAAATGAAAAAAGTTTGGGCACCCCTGGCTTAAATGAACAGTTTTATGTGATTTGTTCCATTGGTTTCAAAATTATTGGGAAAAAATCTCGCCTCTTTAGCCAAAACGTTAGCTTGAAATAACAAAATACATATTAAAACAAGCCAGAAACATGTAGAAACAAGTGAAATCATCAAAGTTCATCAAATAAACGAGTCAGAACTACTCAAAATCAGATTAATATTTTGAATTCAAGTCCTCGAGTCATTTAAACTCATCTCCATCTGTTTTCTTGCAGTGTAAATGAAGAAGCCCTGCACTGACACTGGCAGATGTTACAAATCCAGGGCTCAAAACTGCAAACAGAATGTCTTTACACAACGGCACACCTTTGTTTATCTACGTTTCATTTTCAGGAAGAAGAAAAAGTTAAAACTTGTACAAAGTGAATCCTTTTGGGCACGAACGCCTCTGGGAGCAGTGTCTTTTCCTCGTTCAGATTTTTGGATTTGCTGCTGAAAAACCCGGGATGTTTTGTGAGGAAATACTCTGTAAAATATCGACATGAGTTCAAATGACTTAATTTCACAAGCTGAATTTAGTTTTTATATATTTACATTACGGACCTGAATGATTTGACTTGCATTTCTGATCTATTATGCAAGTTCTGTGGTGAATGGTTCATGGGAGGGTCATTGATTTGCCTGGAATGTTCCACAATATAGCATTAAATGTGTCTGTTTCCATGGAGACAAGCAGGTGACGCCGCCTGGCCAAGCTACAGGCCAGATCTATGGACAAGCGACGTCGCTCACACTACAGAATACTTTTTTTTTTTTAAACAATAGCAACATCTGTAATTGAATAAATGCGACAGGTTTAATGCCAAACGGTGGAGCATTCCGGACAAATCATCTCCATGGAAACAACGAAGTGTCAGACCTTACACCTGGAGTTACACAGTGCAGCTTTTCGTTAGCTACTATTTCAAGCTAAATTATCTGCTTTTGCGATAAGAAAATGGCAGCCAAAAACCTAAAAGTCTCTGGTTCAACTCCACTCTAGCAAAACGCTCTGTTCCACTTTGTGATGTCATCAAGTGGTAGTTTTCAAGTTAACATCTCCTTTTACCTTTTGTTTTTAGTAGAAATTGGCAATTCCAGGAGCTGAAATGATCCAAATGATTCTAGAAATGAAGGTGTGTGGAGTTTAAAAACACAGCGGAGCACTTCCTGTATCACCACATGATGACATCACAAGGTGGAACAGAGTGTTTTCAGTTTGAGAGAAGAACTCAGTGTAAATATACAAGTTTTGTGTGTTAATCATGTGAGAATGAAACAAAAAAACAACACAACTCCAGGTCTGTTTGTGATGAGGAAACAACATTAGAAGCCTCGCTAACGACAACTAGCATGCTAACAGTGAACTTCCTCATTAGCAAACAACAAAATGCAGCTTTAAGTCCAGTGGTTTCTATTTCAAGCTAAATTATCTGCTTTTGCGATAAGAAAATGGCAGCCAAAAAGCTAAAAGTCTCTGGTTCAACTCCACTGTAATACGACGCACTGTTGTTGTCCTTTTGAGCAAGACACTTCCACCATTTTGCAGATATTGTGTTCAGTTTTAGGTGATATTTGGAGCGTTATAAGTCATTTGCACTCATGTAGAAGTTAATTTTTGAAACCAGAAAAGACACTGCTTCAGTTCGGGTTAATTTCTTGCTATTTTTGCTGAAGGAAAAATACGAATGAATGATTTTAACTAATAACAAAAAGCCAAATATTTGTGTAAAAATGTTAAGGTGTACCAATCATGTCTGTGTTAACGCTCTGATTTGCAGAATAACTTCCTGTTTTTGTATAATTCCACTGGCCTCTTCTGAAAAAGACTCGCAGGCATGGCTGTGTGGCTCGTGGTCGCTGCCTTCTCTCCTTCTCTTTCTCTCTGTACCTGCTCTGTGCTCTGTGTCTGACTGTTTGTCTCTGTGCAATAGCTGTCTGCAGTTCTGTTGGAAAAATCACTGCCTGGAGAAGTCAAAAATACCATGTTTCTACTTATTTTTTTAACCAAAGGGGAAACAGGCAATCAGACTTGGAACGTGAGGAAAACGGGTTGTGTTTATGTGGTGTCATATCTGTACAAATGAAGAGGTTATAGTTTCAAATCGTCTTAAAACTGTCTTAAAAATGTGAAAAACAAAACTAAAGGCTCTATATTACACAAAATTGACTCTTTTGTGCTCTAAATCATGTTATAAAGCTGTTTCCTCCTCAAAAAACATGCCTGGAGTTGCGTTTTGTTTCATTCTTGCATGTTTGAGTAAGATTTTATGATTAGTCTGTCTACAAAACGCTCTGTTCCACCTTGTGATGTCATCAAGTGGTAGTTTTTTCAAGCTAACAGCTCCTTTTTACCTTTTGTTTTAGTCTAAATTGGCAATTCCAGAGCTGAAATACATCCAAAAGATTCTAGAAATGAATGTGTGTGGAGTTTAAAAAACACAGCGGAGCACTTCCTGTATTACTACATGATGACATCACAAGGTGGAACAGGGCGTTTTCAGTTTAGTTCAGTCTAAATATGGAGGATTTGTGCATTAAATATGTGCGAATGAAACAAAAAAAAAAACAAAAAAAAACGCAACTCCAGGTCCGCTTGCGAAGGAAACAACACTAGAACCCTCAGAGTGAAGCTAACAACAACTAGCATGCTAATGATGAACTTCCTCATTATCAAACAACAAAAAACTGTATGAATAAATGCCGATAGCACAAATTTTGACCTCGAGAGTGGCTTTTATAACAAATCTGCACTGGGGAAACACATTTTACTGAAATACAAGGGAAAAATCCAGTACAGCGTCTTTAATATCTGTAATTATTGAGTTTATTTACAGAAACTCAACTTTGGCACAGAATTCAACATCTTCTAGGGCCAAAAAGTGAAAAAGTACTATTCATATTCAAAGGTGTTATTGTTGCCAGATAGAAGGACACGAAGCAGCACGTTTAGTCATGTTTTTGGACGCAATCCCCTCCAAAAATAATCTGTTTAGAGGTTTTAAAAATAGTGAATCGCACGTAGAGAAGTGCTGACCTCTGACCTCCATCTATAAAACAAGATGGAACCTCATTATTAAGCTCCAGAAATTTTGTTGTCTAAAGTTCTGTAAAGTACGATTACTGCGGGGGTTACGTTCCTAAAAATAACCCGCAATAGACGAAATCCGTGAAGTATCAGCTTTATTTTTACGTATTCTCTATGTTTTTTTGTCTGTAAAACCCCTCACCACACACTTTATACACTTTTCTCACACAGGCGTTAACATTTTCTCACATTTCTCTCTCGTTTAAACTCTCTCAAAGTTCAAAACTTCGTAGGCGCCTTTGTCGGTGCAGAACGTTTCATCGACATTGTGGGTTTTGTCGAAACAAAACCCACAAACATACAGCACTTCAGAGTCACACTGCGATCCAACGTTTATGTAAATTTGACACGGCGCAGAGGAGACTGATGGACAATGGTCTACAGTCCAAGAGCCAATCAGGAAACGCATGTAAAATTGCACAAAAAAATCTGCAAAACAGCGAGACCGTGAAAGATGAAACGCGATATAACGAGGGACAACTGTACGCAGAGCAGGATTTGAACCGCGAACCTTTCAGATTAGTGGACAAACACTCACTCGGTGATGAGTCTGCAGCACTAACACTTGTTCTGTTTTTAATAACCAGGTTTATCCAAAAGGAACAAAAACCTGGTAAAAAGTTTGCAGCAGATTACGAAATTTTAGAAAGTACTAGTATTTTTTTCATTACAGTTGTTCCTCGTTATATCGTGGTTCACCTTTCGTGGTCTCGCTGTTTCACGGATTTTTTTAGTGTGATTTTACATGCTTTTTACAGCATATAAATGTTCATTGTGTTCTGTGTCCTGATTGGCTGTTGGACTGTAGACCATTGTGTTCTGCGTCCTGATTGGCTGTTGGACTGTAGCCCATTGTCCATCAGTCTCCTCCGTGCCGTGTCAAATTTACATAAATGTTGGATCGCAGTGTGACTCTGAAGTGCTGTAGGTTTGCGGTTTGTTTTCTCCCCGACAAAGCCCACAATGTCGATGAAACGTTCTGCACCGACAAAGACGCCTACGAAGGTTTGAACTTTGAGAGAGTTTAAACGAGAGAGAAATGTGAGAAAATGTTAACGCCTGTGTGAGAAAAGTGTATAAAGTGTGTGGTGAGGGGTTTTACAGCAAAAAACATAGAGAATAATTGTGAAAAATAAAGCTGATACTTCGCGGATTTTGTTTATTGCGGGTTATTTTTAGAACGTAACCCCGGCGATAAACGAGGGATTGACTCGAAGGTGACTGTTTTTCCCAACGCTATGACATCACATGGACATAACCCAATCAGATGTGTGCACGTTCAGCGAGACGGTTCATGTCGAGGTCCGTCCCAGTTGGATCACGGTGTCTGAAACGGGGCGGTGGGTCTAGGGGGGCCTCACCGGGGGGGGGGGGGGGTACACTCACTCTATGCATGCGTACGGTCGGCCGTCACAGAATGGTTTGTCTCTACACCATCGCTCCTCCTCTGTCCACACTTCTCTGTTTCTTCCTTTCCCTCGTTTCCTGCACGACAGAATCTCCTCGTTTTATTCTTTATTTTCCTCTGATGGAGAAAGAGCAAATAAACAAACCCACAAATGTTATAATATGAGCACGTGTCGCTGGTCTTTTTTAGAAAACTCACAGTGTGTTTAAAAAGTGAAGGAAAATCGTGGAAAAGGAGTGAGGAGTTAGCACGCTCGCCTCACAACCAGAAGGTTCCAGGTTCTATTCCCGGACTGGGCGGGGTTAGCAAGTTATTACTGCATCTAGGTGCCTTGCCAGTGTGCGCTCTGGTTTCCTTGTCAACATAAACTATAGAACCTATGATGGATACCTGCATAGTTAGCACTCTTGCCTCACAACCAGAAGGTTCCAGGTTCGATTCCCAGGCTAGGTTGGGTTAGCAAGTTGTTACTGTGTCTGGTGAGGTAGTGATGAGGACTCTTTTTTCCTTGTCAACCTAAACCACGGAGGTTATGATGAATCCATGCATGGTTAGCACTCTCACCTCACAACCAGAAGGTCCCAGGTTTGATTCCCGGATTGGTTTGGGTTAGCAAGTTGTTACTGTGTCTGGGTGGGGTAACAATGAGGATTCTGATTTCCTTGTTAATATAAACTATGGAGCCTATGATTGATACGTGTATTGTTAGCACTTTTTCCACACAACCAGATGGTCCCAGGTTCAATTCCCAAACTGGGTGGGGTTAGCAAGTTGTTACTGTGTCTGGGTGGATTACCAATGTGCACTCTGGTTTCCTTGTCAACCCAAAACGTGCAGCCTATTGTGGATATGTGTATAGCTAGCACTCTAACCTCACAACAAGAAGGTCCCTCAGAATCAGAATGTCCCAGATTCGATTCCCGGACTGGGCGGGGTTAGCAAGTTGTTACTGCATCTTGCCGTCTTGCCAGTGTGCGCTCTGGTTTCCTTGTGAACATAAACTATAGAACCTGTGATGGATACCTGCATAGTTAGCACTCTTGCCTCACAACCAGAAGGTCTCAGGTTCGATTCCCGGACTGGGATGAATTAGTAAATTGTTACTTTGGGTGGGGTAACAATGTACACTCTGGTTTCCTTGTCAACCTAAAACATGGAGCCTGTAATTGATGCATGCATGGTTAGCACTCTCGCCTCACAACCAGAAGGTCCCAGGTTTGATTCCCGGACTGCGTGTGATGTTAGCAAGCTTTTATTGTGTCTGGGTGGGTTATCAATGTGTGCTTCGGTTTCCTTGTCAGCGTAAACCATTAAGCCGATGATGAATACATGCATTGTTAGCACTCTCGCCTCACAACAAGATGGTCCAAGGTTCGATTTCCGGACTGGGCTGGGTTAGCATGTTTACTGTGTCTGGTGAGGTAGCAATGAGGACTCTGGTTTCCTTGTCAACCTAAAACATGCAGCCTATTCTGGATACATGTATAGCTAGCACTCTCGCCTCACAATCAGAAGGTCCCTCACAACCAGAAGGTCCCAGGTTCGATTCCTGAGCTGATTGGGGTTAGCACGTTGTTATTGTGTCTGAGTGGATTACCAATGTGCACTCCGGTTTCCTTGTCAACCTAAACCATGGATGGCCATGATGATGCATTGTTAGCACTCTTGCCTCACAACCAGAAGGTCCCAGGTTTGATTCCCAAACTGACTGGGGTTAGCAAGTTGTTAACTGTGTCTGGGTGGGTTATCAATGTGTGCTCCAGTTTC
Source organism: Periophthalmus magnuspinnatus (assembly GCF_009829125.3). NCBI lineage: Eukaryota > Metazoa > Chordata > Actinopteri > Gobiiformes > Gobiidae > Periophthalmus > Periophthalmus magnuspinnatus. Next base: position 30,210,250 of record NC_047141.1, on the reverse strand, counting down.
CTTGTCAACCTAAAATATGGAGCCAATGATGGATATGTGCATGGTTAGCACTCTCACCTCACAACCAGAAGGTCCCAGGCTTGATGCCCGAACTGGGTTAGGTTAGCAAGTTGTTACTGCATCTGGGTGGCGTGCCAATGTGCACTCTGGTTTACTTATCAACATAAAACATGGAGCCTATGATGGATACTTGCATAGCTAGCACTCTCGCCTCAAAACAAAAAGATCACAAGTTCGATTCCCGGCCTAATTGTGTTAGCATGTTAAATGTGTCTGGGTGGGGTAGCAGTGAGGGCTTCGGTTTCCTTGTCAACCTTAGAAATGCAGTCTGGATTCTGTATATGTGTATGTTTACCACTCTCACCTCACAACAAGAAGGTTCCTGGTTCAACTCTCAGGCCTTTCTGTTTAGAGTTTGAGTTTCTCCCTCTGTGTTTGGGTGAGTTTTCCTTTGGACGCTCTAGTTTCTCCCCATCAATCCAAAAATATGGTATAATCCTCCCGTCAGTCGTAGACGGGTCCTCACTGCTCCTGTCAGGTTGAGGGACGGGTCAAATGCGGAGGACAAATTACTCCATGGGGATTATAATGTGTAAAATAAAACACATCTAGTTCAGTTCAATTAAACACGGCTTTTTAAAATCATCTGGAGTCATTTGTGTTTGTTTCTATATTCAAGAGAAAACAAAAAATCTTGTTCTATTGGTGTATAACAATTGGTGCAAGATGAAACATTTTTGATTCGAGTCATTTTTACGTCCCCAAATTTCAGCGTTCAAATACTAAAAATATGCATCGTGTCTTCTCCATGACTGAGGTCCATGTTTGATCTTGAGCTGCGTTTGGCTGCAGTGGGCAGAGCGGGGCGGCTCAGTGGAGACTGTCAGACTAAAGTGAACTCACAGAGCGAACTGGCAGACGCTTAATCCACCAGGATGTCGCCTTTTCCAACAAACCTCCTGCCCAGTCCATTTCAGAGCCACGAAAACATCACTGACACTTTCTCAAAGACTGTGGCTTTGCTCAGTCTGTAAAACGCTAAACAAACTCAGCTTTTTATCCATGTTTTAACCATAAACTTTAGATATAAATGAACATAGCGATCTGATTCTGGTGCTTTATTTCGCCATTTTGTCTATAAATCAATGATTGTAGGAACCATATGGGTGATTTGGTTGCTATGACGATACGTGAGGGGGCGGGGTTCATGTGGATAAAGTTGACGTGCCCGTAGATTTAAAGGCACCGGGTTCCTGCTTTGCTCAGTTATTTAAAAAGTCTGTAAAACGCTAAACAAACTCAGCTTTTTATCCATGTTTTAACCATAAACTTTAGATATAAATGAACATAGCGATCTGATTCTGGTGTTTTATTTCGCCATTTTGTCAGTAAATCAACGATTGTAGGGTGATTTGGTTGCTATGATGATGCGTGAGGGGGCGGGGTTCATGTGGGTAAAGGTGACGTGCCCGTAGATTTAAAGGCACCGGGTTCCTGCTGTCTGGCGAGTGGAGACGGGAAACGCCGGGTCCCTTATTCTTTTTCCGTTGAACGCTTCGTTTTGCTTGTTACCAGACTATTTTTTGTACCTACATGTTTACCGGCTGTTTGTGTGTAACTTGCTTAAGCCACTGCGTCATTAAACCACCAGAAAATCCATTATGCGACGGTGTTTTCTTACAAACGGCGGCGCGTTAGACGAAGTTACTGGACTCGAGCTCCTCTCTAAGCGACAAAAGCTAAGCGTCGCTACACTGATATTAATAATACACAAATCAAGTGTCTTCTTCCTACGAGGCTGCTCCTGCTAACGTTAGAAACAACTTTGATTGACAGTGTTGCTAAGCTAGGCGGGAAGGGGCGTTACCTGGCTCCGCGGTCAGTGCTTGCCTCGATTAGCTTCGTTTGACTGAAGTTGAACGCTGTAGGTGACATCAACACTCACTTAATCCAATTCTTTACACAGTCTGTGGGTTTAACGCAAAAACACCTGGAGTTTGGTTTTCGTTTGTCCATTTTGAAGTATTCCTGCGTATTCTCAGAGCTCACACGCTCTGTTCCACCTGCTGATGTCACTACGTGCTCCTCTTCTCCTCCAGTTCGCAAGTGCTTAGTTTGAATCCAGCCACTTTCTCTCTTCGTTACCAAATCGCATCAACGTCAGAGCAGCTTTGACGTCATTTTAGCCATAGTTTAAAGTAGTATATTTCTTTAACGTATTTCAGTTCAATAGTGGCTTATAATGACGCGTTGCAGGTGCTCTTGAGGAGGCCATGATGGACCAGTGCGACTGAAATGTTTGTCACCGCATGAGTGAATACATTGCAAGCTGTACTGAGAACTTTAATGTACAGGTTTATCTGCAGACTGAACAAGTCAGAAAATGAAATTCTACTGTCACTCACAAGCATAAGATGCAGTGCAATTCGCTACCAGTCCAGAATGTGGAGACATTGGTATGGTTGGCTTTTTAAAACATAGATGTTTATTGTTTTGTATTGTTACTGTCTGTCTGTTTTTTGAATGGACCACGAGTTCGAAATAAAGATGAATTGAATTGAATAGTTTTTAGTGTAATCAGCAATGCAAAGAAGTTCAGGAAGCCTCAAAAGGAGCTTAAATGTTTTTTTTACCTGAGCCAAGATTCCCCTGAGACACTTTTCTTCTTCCCAAAAGTCACTGACACTTTTAAATCTTCAGTCGCTCCTATAATTCTTAAGTTTTACTCACCAAATTTTAGCCGTAGATAAACTGAACCTTCTGAGATTTTTGTCAATATATACGGTTATAATTGTTCACTTACACTTGAACTTAAACTCGGGGAAGTAAAAATGTTCGGTTTGTCCCTGAACAGCCCGATCCAACACACTTTGCATCACATTTAAAGCATTTCGGGGCTTATGTCTCTTATTTGATCGTTGATATTATGTTTAAAGTCGTTTATTAAGTCGTCTGAGGTTTATCCACCAACACCTTTTCTTTAAGATCGTCCCCCACAGGAAGAAATCAGGACGAGTCAGGTCTGTGGAGATCACATACTGCCACTTATTATTCCTTTAATGTCATTTACGCTCGGGGCATCTCTGGTATTAAACGCAGTATTTGACTCATATGACTCAAAGTACCACTGTACAATGAGGGTTTGTTCCTCGGTGCTGGATTTGCTCAGATTAATGTGGGAAGGGTCGTTCTAAATGCTCTGGAAAAATAAAAGAAACATTTAGAAACAAAAGAGTTATCAGTGTACTAATTCAAATAGTGAAAGGAAACTAAAAAGTACAAGTTAAAATCTTTAATATTTTCTATAAAACATACAGTCTGTTGATGAGTGACTTGGATATTCATGATTGACCAAATACAGATGTTTTGAAAGTTGCTCTGTGGAAAATTACAGAAAAAAAATATGATCATGTTTGTTATTGGAGGTCACATTTGACTAAACGCACAGAAATAATCCATATTTTCCACATCGCTCATTAAATACGGTTCAATTAAATAGTATTATCATTACTAAATTTAAACTTAAATATCTTATTGCATTCATTTCTGTCAGTACGTACATAAATCAGCAGGCATTTGTCTGGACACGTCAGTGAAAAAGGCACTGAACGTTTGTCCTTTGAGAAAACACAGGACGGCACCTGAGATCAGAGGAGAAAAACAAGTCCTTTAACACGAGTAGCTCTAGGGGGCGCTCTGCTCTTCACTGGGGAGGTTAAAGCGACCACCAACCCCAACGTCGATGGTTCAATCCCGGTTTTGACGAGCCCGTGCAGTCCTTGGGCAAGGCACTTCACCCTATTTATGTTTGTATTTGTTATGAGTTTGGTATTCGCACAGAGGCACGTCAGCAGCCTCACTTTTATCAGTCTGTCCCGGGGCAGATGGGGCTGTAGATCGCTCACTCAGGTCCAGGAGTGGCGTGTTTAGTCGCGCACACAACCTGGACCTGATACAACCGTCCCATCTCGTGTCTCATCTGTTTTAATGAGGCAGAAAAGTAAAAACATTGATTTTGTCCACGTAAACAAATCGTTTTTTTTTTAATATATTTCAACAATCATTAAGAGCCAGTATTTAAACTTCCAGCAAAAATTTCAGAAGTTCGCTAAAATAAGTACAGTTGGTAGTGCTGGATGAAATAAAAGAGACACTTCATAATCAAACAGTTGTGGTCCTTAGCATGTACGCTAATTTTGACGCTAATTGCTCCATCGATAAATAAGCTAATGTTTTCTAGCGATACTCTGATCATTTTCCAGTCCCCAAAACTGTTTTTTTTAAATACTTTACGATCTTTGGTGTCTAATTCTTGGACAGTACCAGCCTTTAGTTTGCAGGTTTCTGTTTGTAAGCGCTGGAAGAGTCTCTAAAACTCACCATTTCCACCAAGACGGACTGGATGAATAATGTAGCGCTTTGTGATTCCTGTACGACACAAAACAAATGAGCTATTATCAAAATTAGACAATGTCAGTGTGTCCACGTGGGTCAGTAAAGTGAAAGATTAGGACCGTTGCCATAGTAAATAACAACATCTTCTCTCTTTCGAATGGTAAAAAGTCCTCAAAAATGAAAAACGACGTCCATAACAGTGACTGAAACCAACGTAAAGGCCGTAAAGGTTTCCCGTAAGTCTTTAACCGCCAAAGTTTGTCCTAAACGGGCTCATCGGACTCCTCGCTCTCCCTCTCCTCCTGCAGCGACGACAGGGTGAGCACGGGGGGTCTGGGTGAGCGTGGAGAGGAAGAGGAGGTCGAGGAAGAGGAGGTAGAGGGCGACACCGGCTCCTCTTGGCTGCCCCCTGCTGCGGAGGCTGAAGAACTGCTCCCGGGAGACGATGGCGCGGTGTCACAGAGCGAGGTGAGTCTGCTGGACGAGGGTTTTCTTTGGAAGTCGTGATTGGACGCGCTACCGGCCATCTCCCCCGCGACGGCGCCTCTGCCACCGCCGCCCCCCTCCCCCCACAGATCCCTGTCCCGCGTGGGGGACGAAGGCGTGGACGAGGAGGGCGGCTGGTGCTTCTTGGCTTTTCGGCTCGCGTCCCTGAAGCTGGCCAGAGGTGGACGGAGCCGGACGCCGCTGCGGGTGGAGCCTTCGATGGCCTTTTGTAACTACGAGGAAAGAAAACAAACACGTGCATAGTTTCAAGAAAAAGAAAAGCATGTTATCAATGACATAAACCAGAATTAATGAGCCGAATTAAACTTAAAACTTCAAAACATTCTCAATATTTGCTCATTTATTTTTGCACAATGACATGTACTGACTCGTGACAGAAATAAGTTTATAATTGTGACTCGTTTGCCTTTCCTAAGTGTGAGCGAAGCAGCAAAAACAAACAGAAAAGTGTAATATTTTGGGAACATACAGTGAAATTTCATGTTTTTTTTAGTGAATATCACTTTTATGTGTTGCTAAATAAAAAAAAACATTGAAAAAAAGGCCAAATTAAACTGGAATTTAACTTTTTAAACTCCAAAGCTCCAAAAACATGCACTTTTTACCTCTGCTGTATTTGCATATTTATTTTCGCATAATTATTCATGAATGAAAAACGAAATTTGAAGCACTGAAATATTGTAACTGAACCTAAACATGCTTCTAATTATGAAAGTTTTGTTGAATTGTTTTGGTCAATGTCGTGGTTTTATTTTTGGGCAACAGAAAATATACCAAAAAACTAACTCTAATCACCAAAATGTGTTAGTTTTACTGTAAGTCTAAGACAAAAGGAAACAACTACACAACTTTAAATGAAATTATACAATGAAAGAATGTCTATAAAGATGTTTTGTACAATTTAAAGATTAAAGAAAATAGTTGAAAATGACTTTACCTCTTTAAGCGCCACCACACCGACCAGTTTCCCAATACTGGTGACGTAAGCGTGACTGAGGCCCAGGAGCGAGAAGAGAGTGTGGGTCTGAGAGACACAGAGACAGAGAGAAAGAGAGAGAGAGAGAAAGACACAGAGACAGAGAGAAAGAGAGAGAGGGAGAAACACACAGAGACAGAGAGAAAGAGAGAGAGAGAGAGAGAGAGAAAGACACAGAGACAGAGAGAAAGAGAGAGAGGGAGAAACACACAGAGACAGAGAGAAAGAGAGAGAGACACAGAAACAAAGAGACAGAGAGAAAGAGAGAGAGAGAAAGACACAGAGAAAGAGAAAGACAGAGAGGGAGAAACACACAGAGACAGAGAGAAAGACAGAGAGGGAGAAACACAGAGAGAAAGAGAGAGAGACACAGAAACAAAGAGACAGAGAGAAAGAGAGAGAGAAAGACACAGAGAAAGACAGAGAGGGAGAAAGACACAGAGACAGAGAGAAAGAGAGAGAGAAAGACACAGAGACAGAGAGAAAGAGAGAGAGACACAAAAACAGAGATAAAGAGAGAAAGACACAGAGACAAAGAGAGAGAGAAAGACACAGAGACAGAGAGAAAGAGAGAGAGACACAGAAACAGAGAGAAAGAGAGAGAGAGAAAGACACAGAGACAGAGAGAAAGAGAGAGAGAAAGAGAGAGAGACACAGAAACAGAGAGACAGAGAGAAAGAGAGAGAGAGAAAGACACAGAGAGAAAGACAGAGAGGGAGAAACACACAGAGAGAAAGAAAGCCACAGAGAGAGAAACAGACAGACAGAGAGAAAGAGAGAGAGAAAGAAAGACAGAAAGAGACACAGAGAGACAAAGAAAGAGAGAGACAGAGAGAGAAAGAAAGAAAAAGAAAGACAAACAGAGAGACAGACAGAAAGAAAGACAGAGAGAGAAACAGACAAAGAGAGAGGCACAGACAGAGAGAAAGAGAGAGTGACAGAGAGAGGCAGAAAGAGAGAGAGAAAGACAGAAAGAAATACAGAGAGACAAACACAGAGAGACAAAGAAAGAATGAGAAAGAGACAAACAGAGAGGGAGAGACAAAGACAAAGAGAGTGAGACAGATAGAAAATGAGAGCAAAAGAGAGAAAGAGAGAATGAGCGAGACAGACAGAAAGAGAGATAGAGACAGATAGAAAAAGAGAGTAAGAAAGAGAGAGGGTTGAACCAGTCAGATGTCATGGGTCGTCGTTAAAGAGATTCAAAGTGGTACTGTACTTTCATGCCTTTTAAATAAATAACACAATGATTATTTGATATTTCATGTTGAACGTGTTGGTGTCAGATCTGGGTCACAGTGAGGTCAAGGTTCACACAGTCTCTCTGAGTTACATCTGTAAGAACTGAATTATATTTATTATCTAAATATGAATAAACAAACAATATTATTTGGCTGTGGTGAAGACAATTAGGGCAGAATTTACCAACTACACAAACAGCAATTGTACTATTTCACTCTGAAAATAAAAAAAGACATGTTTTTTTTTCTAATTCAATCAAAGAAATGTCAGATAATCCTAATTTTTTTTTATCTATAGTTTGTGTAAGAGAGAAAAAACTCCATAGTAACTCCTTAAACTATAAAAACACAATGAAAACCCTTATAAAAATGAAGTTTAATTGTAATAAAACATTCTTAAAATAACATATAACAGTACAATAAGTAGATATTAGCAATAACAGCTAATAACGTTAGCACAGAGTTAGCACAGACTCACCTTGTGCAGCGACGTCCTCTCCACCAGCTGGAAGGGGGAGGGGTCTATGCGAACCTGCTCCATATCGATTGGTTTATCCAACTCGGCCTCTTCCCAGGCTTTGATCTGCCTCAGCCAATCACAGACACACGAATGAACACGCAGCCACACGAATGAACACGCAGACACACACGCAGACACACGAATGAACATGCAGACACACACGCAGACACACGAATGAACACGCAGACACACGAATGAACACGCAGACACACACGCAGACACACACGCAGACACACGAATGAACACGCAGACACACACGCAGACACACGAATGAACACGCAGACACACACGCAGACACACGAATGAACATGCAGACACACACGCAGACACACGAATGAACACGCAGACACACACGCAGACACACGAATGAACAAGCAGACACACGAATGAACACACGAATGAATGCGCAGACACACGAATGAACACGCAGCCACGCGAATGAACGTGCAGCGTCAGGAATAAACACGCAGCCACGCGAATGAACATGCAGCGTCAGGAATAAACACGCAGCCACGCGAATGAACACGCAGCGTCAGGAATGAACATGCAGCCACGTGAATGAACACGCAGACACACGAATGAACACACAGCCACACAGATGAACACGCAGCCATGCGAATGAACACGCAGCCACGCGAATGAACACGCAGCCATGCGAATGAACACGCAGCCACGCGAATGAACACGCAGACACACGAATGAACACGCAGCCATGCGAATGAACACGCAGCCACGCGAATGAACACGCAGCCACGCGAATGAACACGCAGCCATGCGAATGAACACGCAGCCACGCGAATGAACACGCAGACACACGAATGAACACACGAATGAACACGCAGCCACACGAGTGAACACGCAGACACACGAATGAACACACAAATGAACACGCAGACACACGAATGAACACGCAGACACATGAGTGAACACGCAGACACACGAATGAACACGCAGACACATGAGTGAACACGCAGACACACGAATGAACACGCAGACACACGAATGAACACGCAGACACACGAATGAACACACGAATGAACACGCAGACACACAGATGAACACACGAATGAACACGCAGACACACGAATGAACACGCAGACACACAGATGAACACGCAGAGAGCCTGATCGACTCTGTGTATCTATGAGCACAGTGTGTAGAGCTCTACCTCTTCTGGAGACATGGAGTCAGTGACAGGAGGATCCGCCGTCTCCTGGAAACACAAGATACTTTAGGTCTGTTTCTTTAAAAGGCTCAAGTCCAGATTTACTGTAAAAGCAGCTCTCAGGGTCAGTATAAGACCACTGTGTGCTGCTGTGTACTTTTTGAATCTAATATTAAAGCGTTTTATCCATGCTTTTGTCTCCACACGGTTAGATTATTGCAACGCCTTATACTCAGGTCTCAACAAAACCCTGCTTTCCCGTCTTCAGCTAGTCCAGAACGCTGCTGCTCGTCTTTTAACCGGCTCTCAGAAATTTGACCACATAACTCCCATTCTTAAATCTCTCCATTGGCCTGTTCAGTTTCGCATTGATTTTAAAATTCTTTTATTTGTTTTTAATTGTGTGCATGGCCTGGCCCCACAGTATCTGTCTGAGCTGCTGGTGCCTCACACGCCCTCCCGCTCTCTCAGGTCTGCAGGTCGGGTTCTCCTTGTGGTCCCTAAGTCAAAAAGGAAACTTAGGGGTGATCGGGCTTTTTCAGTGGCTGCTCCAAGACTCTGGAATGCACTTCCACTGAATGTTAGACTGGCTGACTCACTTCCTGTTTTTAAATCTCTTCTTAAAACTCATTTTTTCAGCTTGGCTTTTAACTCAGTGTAAAGAGTTGACATTTATCATGTTCTGTTTTTAATGTTATTGCGTGTCATGTTTTTTGTGTTTTAACCTGTGTACAGCACTTTGGTCGACTGTGTTGTTTTTAAAGTGCTTTATAAATAAAGTTGGATTGGATTGGATTGGATCCTCTGCAAACCTGAAACTGTGTTGTTACTTAAGAAAATGTACAGATACCGGAGCAAAAAATACTCAAGAAGAAGTTGAACTATCACTCTACTAAAACCATCAATCTACTTAAGTAAACGTATTAAAATAAAAGTATGTCACGCTGGTTTTGAGGTCCAATAAGGCATCAAATGTAGTGATTTTGATAAATATTTGAGCTGAATTTTGTTCAGTAGAAAGATTGATCATTTTTCCAGCTGTTTTTATTTGTATATTTTTGTTTATGTAAAAAATAAACTCCTAAAAATGCTTTTACTTTTCAGTCCAGTTGAAAGTTCGGCTCTCAAATGTAATGAAGTAAAACTAAAAGTAAAAAGTATCCACTCAAAATGTATTTAAGTAAAGTGCAGATTTGAACTAAATTTGAAGGTACTTTTACTTCGTTACATTCCGCCACTGGCTGTTAGCATGCTAGTTGTTGTTAGCATTACCGTTACCGCTGTGGCTTCTGAAAGTTGTAAAAAGCTGCTATAAAATCAACACGGTGAATAACTAGGACGCTATAGTAAAAAGTAAAATTTTAAATCTGTAAACTGGACAAAAAGTTGTAGGAGTGAAGACGTTTCGCTGCTCGTCCAAGTTCTGGTCAGATTACTGCTGGACACTGCCTTATACCTGTTTAAAGGGAGGAGCTAACTATACTGAAACTGTAAACAGCTATTGTCTCCATTTTCAGGCTTAATGGACCTACTATCCAGCTCTATTGTTCTCTTTGTTTCGTTTGTTTGCTTTGGGCCTGAAGATGGAGTTATATCTGGATCAGACCTGGACGACTCAGGGATTAAACAGACAACTCGGATGCTAAAAATGTGGAGGAATATGTTTTTTCATGACAGTAAAATTTAGAAACAGCACTTTAATATAAAAATAAGAGCAGGACAAAGCCAAAAATGACACTGATTTACTTAAAACCTGTGTCAACAATTGAATTTTTAACCAACTGAAGTAATAATAACCAATCTTATTCTAGTTTCCATGAGGTAACTCTATTATAACGCGGATAAAACGTCAGAAATGTTGTTTTTACACAATATAAGGTGTTTTCTAGCAGTACAACTACTGTTCAAACCCAAAAGCCGTGAAAACAAAAGCACTTTGCACAGAATTTGGAGTTTAAAAAGTACTACTGTATTTATTTTTTTTACATTTGTTTAATATTTTTGCACATACCATATGAATGCAATGTAATGTAATGTAATGTTTAAACCTCTTGCCATTGTTCATTGTTTATATATTTGGATATTTGCAATAAATCCTACTACTTTGCCAAAACTTTCTTAATGTGTAACGCCGTGCAAACCCGAAGAAAACCCGCCTCACAAACACACAAACACACACCGAAAGACACTATAAAAGCTGTAAACGTGCACATCTCAGGACTCTTTTATCATTTCCGTAGAGTCGTTTGCGTCATTGTTCGCTTTACCTGTGGAACTCATTAAACCAGGGGCGTCAAACTTATTTTCAGTGAGGGCCACGTGAGCAAAATGGCCGCCATCAAGGGCCAGATGTGATTGTGTTACTTACTCAAGTTGCAAATATTACCTGTCTGTAACTGCGTATCCCCTGATAAACTGACATTTTTAAAAGTGTATCGGGACACAACTGCTCAGACCTTCAGCTCAGCTTCAAAAACAGCCTTTTAACTATTGGACAATTTGTTGTTTTTCTTGAAGAGTAACGTGCGCAGACTTAGCTCCGTGTTTGGTGTCAAAATGCTGACGTAGATTACAACCGACTGCGCCTCATAACACAAAAAACACACAGGTTTTTCTCCTTGAACTAACACACACACTTGTATTTACATTCACCTTTCCTGAAACTGCCAACAATTTTCCTGAATATTCTGGGATCATTTGCAAATATTTCTGGAAAAGTCTCATTAGTTCATGGTCGATGCACACGTTAAAGCAGCACAGACTTATTTTAAAATGACAGTCATGCCTTTCAATTTACCTTCTCGCGGGCCACATATGATGGTCATTCAATAAATAAGGTGAATTTTTCGGTATAAGGACTTTTAATACAGTTAGAAGCTTACTTTTTTTTTCTTGTTTTTTTTTGTACTTTTATTTCACATGGATTTAATTTCTTTTGCGGATAAAAAAAAAAAAACTTTCAGAGTTTTGGCGATTAACAAAGATGGCCGACCAAGAAGCTCCAGGATCGAACAGCGGTCAGTTATCAAGTTTTTGGTTGCTGAAGGTGCAAACACATTGAAATTCATAGGAGAATGTCAACTGTGTCTGGTGCCACATGTTTCAGCCAAAAAAATGTCTACAAGTGGCTAAATTGTTTAAAGAAGGACGGAGCAGTGTTGAGGATGAAGGCAGAGAGGCTACAGAAGTGAGGCCTCCTGAGGTGATCGAACCAGACACAGTTGACATTCTCCTATGAATTTCAACGGGTTTGCACCTTCAGCAACCAAAAACTTAATAACTGACCGCTGTTTGATCCTGGAGCATGCTTCTTGGTCGGCCATCTTTGTTAATCGGGCCTTGAGTTGGACACATGTGCATTAAACCCTTTGACTTTATGTTTCAGTCTCGTGATCCTCTTTGACGCTGACACCAGAAACAAACATCTTTACAACACCACATCCCCTTTAAGAACTCAAACGATACTGTCAACATTTCAGCTTCATTCTGACAGCGGCCTCATCACGAGCTTTCATTTAATATACAGCTCAATTTCACCCTTTTCGCCCTTTCGGCTCTCGCTGCTCCATTTGTGGATTTTCCATCTCACACGTAGACTCACGCTGACCCCTGCCCTCCGTCTTAAACAGTGACATAATTGAATTGAAGCAGGTTAAACCCGGCGCGTGTGAATGACGTCCCGAGGTGAAGCGTCTGAAGGGTGAGTGATGTGGTTCTGACCTGAGCGTCGACCTGTCCGGTCGCAGACGAGGAGGAGAACAGTCTTTGTAAAGCGTGTCTCACAGACGGCAGCTTACGTTTGTCTAAAGAACAGAGCAACAAAGAGACACGAGAGGAGTTATAAAGGCAGTGACATTTGAAAGAGTCGGCGTGGACGTGTTTACCTGAGCCTCTGTGATTGGTCGAGGGCTCTCGAGGTCGTGGAGAGGGGAGGGGGCCGTTGCACTCCTCCAGCGCTGGAGTGGCCTACGCACAAAACACTTCAAGTAAATTACACTCAGACAAGAAGCACGGGCCTAACAATGAGTTCAGACAGGATTTTTTCAATGTGTAAAATGGAAAAAGATGAAATTTAAACCTGTGAACTGGACAAGAAATGTTTCGCTGCTCATCCAAGACGCTTCTGAGGTCTGAGGGCTGAGGATGGAACCCAAAAAAAACAAAAACAACAAAAGAGAACACTAGGAGGGCCATTAAAGGTTGAATAGGTCCGTTAAAGCTGAAACCGGAGGCAATAGCCAGCAATAATCTGACCAGAACTGAAGAAGTGGCTTGGATGAGCAGCGAAACGTCTTCACTCCTTCAACGATTTGTCCAGTTGACACATTTAAACTTCGCTTTTTTGCACCAACAATGCGTAAAATGAGCATGAAGAACACGTCACAGTTTGAATGTGAATCTGAAAAAAGCAGTTAAAGCTTCTAGACGGGCTGAAACTGTCTGTAGATTTGAATATTTTTACTAGAAAAGTACATTTTAGGTCAGTCTGGTTCATTTGTTCTGTTCTGTTTCACTGTAAAAACTTGCACATAATGATTTTTTATATTAGTTTGGACTGTAGGAAACATGCACTGGACATAGGGACATTTTATTGTGTTTTCCGGCTAATGTTAATGAGGAACTGATTTTTTTTCTCTTCTCTGTTCTGCTCAGGGGCTGCACATGGAAAGCAGCTGTAGCTAAATCTGGAACAAATCACCTTTTCTTTTGTGAGATTAATGAATTTGCACATGGTCCCTGACAAATAAAGGATTTTAAAAAAAAAAGAAACCTAGCTTAACGTTTAGCTGTAACACTAAAACCCACTCAGGGTAAGGACGCATCGAATTTATCCAAAATGAAAAATTCAATTCAATTCATTTTATTTTTGTAACGCCCAAAATCACAACAACAGTTGTCTCGAAGGGCGTTCATGTTTTGGTTGATGGGGGAAACCGGAGTACCCGGAGGAAACCCATCCAGACACAGGGAGAAACATGAAAAACTCCACACAGAAAGGCCTGGTGACCCGGGGATTGAACCAAACCTTCTTGCTGTGAGGCATGAGTGTTGCCACTCAGCCACCGTGCTGCCTACACACAAAAACAAACAGGAAAATCAAACAGGAAAAATCAGACAAAACAAGAAAAATCGGCCAGGTGAGGAGGAGAGGGAGGCGGGTGGAGGAGGGCCAGGCGGGGAGGAGGAGAGGGTCCAGCTGTCATCGGGGCATCTGAAAGAGTTACACTCCACAGGGGGAGTGGGACAGGGGACAACATGTGAATAGCATTGCTGATGAGAAAATAGGACAAAGCAGAGGATAGTGCTCAGGTTGCCATACTTCCCCAGCTTGTTATCTCCTACTGCAGCCTGTCTTATCCCGGGTTTTAATGTCCCTAACTCCCTCACTATGTAACCTGGTCTATACCGAAGAGGAAGGTTTTAAGCCTGGTCTTAAATACAGAGACTGTGGGGGCCTGTTTAACATCAGCAGGGAGTTGATTCCATAGCACAGGAGCTTGATAACTGAATGCTCTCCCTCCCACTGTACTTTTGGACACTCTAGGAACCACTAATAGTCCTGCACTCTGAGAGCGGAGTGCTCTGTTTGGCTGGTAGGACTCTGGCCGCAGCATTTTGGACCAACTGGAGGCTCCTTATAGTACTTTTGGGGCAGGCGGCGAGCAGAGAATTACAGTAATCAAGTCTGGAAGTAACAAATGCATGGATGAGTTTTTCAGCATAGTTTTTAGATAAAATATTTCTAATTTTTGTTATATTTCGCAGGTGAAAGTATGCGGTTTTACAAGCTAGGTTTATATGAGCTGTGAATGAGAGATTTTGATCAAATAGGACTCCAAGATTTTTTACAGTAGGGCTAGAAGCAATATTCACATTGTCGAGTGAGATTATCTGGTCCGACAGAGAATCTCTTTGACCTTTGGGACCAACGACAATGACCTCTGTTTTTTCAGGATTTAAGAGCAGGTAATTCAAGGTCATCCAGGTTTTGATGTCCTTCACACAGACACTGAGTTTATCTATTTGATCAGTCTGATTTGGTTTCATTGATAAGTACAGCTGAGTGTCATCAGCGTAGCAGTGAAAATTAATGCCATGTTTTCTGATAATGTTCCCCAATGGCAACATATACAGAGTAAATAGGATTGGACCAAGCACAGATCCTTGTGGAACACCACAGGCTACTTTAGAACAGGGAGAGGTGCACTGGTTTATACTAACAAACTGGTCCTATCTGATAGATAGGATTTAAACCATTTGAGGGCAGTCCCTCTGATTCCAATGTCACATTCTAACCTCTGCAGTAGAATGTTGTGATCAATGGTGTCAAACGCTGCACTGAGGTCCAGTAGGACCAGGACTGAAGCCAGTCCATTATCAGCAGCTAGTAGTAAGTCATTTGTTACTTTAAGCAGAGCAGTCTCTGTGCTGTGGTGAGCTCTGAATCCAGATTGAAATTTTTCAAATATATTACTGTCCTGCAGGTGGCGGCAGAGCTGTTTCACCACAACTCGTTCTAGAATTTTTGAGAGGAAGGGAAGATTAGAGATAGGTCTGTAGTTGGCTAGTTCATCAGGATTTAAGTTAGGTTTTTTCAAAAGGGGTTTAATCACAGCATACTTAAAGGACTGAGGAACGTAGCCATTTTCTAACGACATATTTATTATGTTATGGATGGAATCTATTATTAGGGGGAGGGCATCTTTGAGGAGTCTGATTGGAATAGGGTCGAGCAAACAGGCTGAGGGTTTGGATGACATGATGGCTGAGGTAATCTCCACCTCATCATCAGGAGTAAATTTATCTAATATTATTAGAGGATCCATGTGGGACATTACAGACTGGATTAGCTCAGAGCTGATTTTTGGAGTAACTTTGTTGATTTTGTCTCTAATGGTTGTAATTTTGTAATCGAAGAATTGAAGAAAGTCATCACAACTAATGTTTGAGGGGATAAGAGACTCATTAGCAGTGTGGGAGTTTGTCAGCCTGGCTACAGTGCTGAACAGAAATCTGGGGTTATTTTTGTTTACTTCTATTAGATTTGAATAGTATCTAGTTCGGGCTTTCCACAGAGCGGCCTTATAAGTGAGCAGGCAGAGCTTCCATGCCTTCAGAGACTGCTCAGAGAGTGAGCGACGCCAAAGCTTCTCTGTGCGTCTTACATGTTGTTTGAGTGTCCTGAGCTGTAACGTGTACCATGGAGCCGGAGGTCTTGGTTTAATGCTTTTCTGTTTTAGCGGAGCTACAACATCGAGAGCAGATTTTAAAGTGAGCATTGTTCTGTCAACCAATTGATCAGTGACAATTGGATTTAAATTATTGTCACTGTCACATGACATATCTTTCAGTAATGGCTCAATAATTTCTTTAAACTCTGTAACCGATTTATCTGATAATGTTCTTTTCATTATAGTTTTTTTCTGCGGGGCTGGATAGTCTTTTAGAATAAATTGAAAGGTAATTAAGAAATGGTCAGAGAGTATAGAGTTTTGAGAAAGGACAATTAGATCATTAATCTCAATACCGTAGGTTAGAACGAGCTCTAGAGTGTGATTGTGACAGTGAGTCGGCTTATTCACACTCTGGGTGAAACCGATCCCATCCAGGAGCGCGCCAAAAGCATTACTGAGGCAATCACTGCCGTTGTCTACATGTATGTTGAAATCTCCAACTATAACAATCCATTCCCAATTCAAAACTAAACTTGAAATGAAATCAGAAAACTCTGTCAGGATCTCGGCATATGGACCAGGAGGTCGATAAATTATTATAACTATAACAGCTTTTTGTTTTTTCCAATTGGGGCACGTAATGGAGAGTGCGAGGCTTTCAAAGGAGAGGTATGTATAGTTGGGTTTGGGGCTGAGAATTAGACTGGAATGAGAGATGACGGCCACACCACCACCTGGACCTGTGCTCCGGACACTCTGAAAGTTCATGTGACTTGATGGTGTAGATTCGTTTAGTCTAACATAGTCATTTTCCTGAAGCCATGTTTCAGTTAGGGCTAACAGATCAATATTAAGGTTAGTTCATTTATTAAAAGAGATTTCGAGGAAAGAGACCTGATGTTTAGCAGTCCACATTTTACACACTTATCATTTTGTTTATTTGTGGCACATTTATTTATTTTTATTAAGTTATGAGATCTGACAGCTTCCTTGTCAATCCTAGCAATCATATTCTGAGCTAACAGGGCGGAGCCAGCCTGCGTGGGATGGATGCCGTCTCTACGTATAAGCCTAGGCTTCCCCTCAAATGCCCTCCAATTATCTATGAAGACGACACCATTCTGCGGGCACCAATTGGTCAAGCACTGGTTGACTGCTGAAAAGCGGCTGTACATTTCACAATTGGTTTAGGTTGGGAGGGGGCCAGAGAAGTACATGGACTCCGACATCGATTTAGCCAATTCACAGACTGCCCCCCCCCCCCGTGTGTATAACGATCCGGCGGTACCTATTCTTACTTTTCTTTAAAAGCCTAAGATTCCCCTCGATGTCACCCAGCCTGGCTCCAGGATAACACCGCGTGGAAGCTGCAGGCAGTTCCACGTCCCTGACTATGGAGCTCCCTATGTCCCGGGTCCAGCTCAGGGGAGCAAACCTGTTCTGGATGGGGAGCTCTCTATTCTCAGCCCTGTGTCCCTGGCCTGTTCTAGTCCTACGCTTTCTTCTAACTGTCACAAACCTGTCCTGGTCTGATCCCGGCTGCACGGGTTGCGCTGGGGGGCTAGTCTCACTAGTTACACTAAAGCTACTGCAGTCCGTGGTCCCTACTGCTGCTACCTGACTGTAACTCGGGGTCAGAGCCTCCAATGAGCGGATCCGCATTTCTAACTCTGAGACCCTGGCCTGTAGGACTGCCACTACACTACACTTAACACAACTGTCCCTATCATCGTCAAATAAGCCAGGGTCATCACTCCACATATGGCAACGAGGGCAGGGAAGAGCGAGAGAAGAGGAGGAAGGTTTAGCCATGATGCTAGTCGGCTAGGCTAGTTCAGGCTGAACCAAGAGATAGAGGGGATTAATCCACGAAGTGCGGAGCAATAGATGCTTAATGTTCGGTGGTTTAGCGAAGTATTCAGGCACTAGTTTAGATGTTAGAAACTGCTTTTAAAACTGTAAGGATTCGTGGATTAACAATTTCAGGAGAGAGACGCTAGATATACAACTCGCAA
The DNA here is from genome assembly GCF_009829125.3 of Periophthalmus magnuspinnatus. Classification (NCBI taxonomy): domain Eukaryota; kingdom Metazoa; phylum Chordata; class Actinopteri; order Gobiiformes; family Gobiidae; genus Periophthalmus; species Periophthalmus magnuspinnatus. The sequence continues at coordinate 30,192,256 of NC_047141.1, read as the reverse complement.
AACAGAATGCACTAATGCACTAATGACGTCAGTTTTCACTCACCAAATCAAAGGGTTTTCTAACATGCTTTTATAGGACTCTCATTTTTGCCTAAAAAGTTACACACTGGGGATTTTACAATAGTTTGTCTTCAATAAAAAATACAAATAAATAAATAATAATAATAATAATAATAATAAATAATAGGATAGTAGAATCATAAAAAAAATGTATTCAAACTGGTTAAAAAAAATTACAAAACTATTATGTACCCAAAAAGTCATTTGTAAGAAGAAAAAAAATTCTATGTATATCTTCTGTAAATTCTTTTTATACAATACATGTGGCATTGTCTAAAAAAGTGGGACGAGGGTCAAGGGTCTAAGCTGTGCAGGACGACCAAAACAGGGTCATGCAGTCGTCCGTTTAGCTTCTGGTTGCCACATAATTCCAGTGAAAGAGATAAAGAACATGTTCCTGTCTGACCTTCAGTACTTTACTGTTTACTGTTTTGCACCTTGGCTCTCTTGTCGCCTCCTCCCTCCTCGTCCACAAACGTGAAGGACTCCCAGCTGACTTTGGAGCCCTGCCCCGGTGAACTCTGACCCCTCTCAAACAGTCTGCGCTCTGGAGACAGCCACCAGTCGAGGATGGCCTGCAGCTCTGTCCTCTCGATGGAGCCTAAGAGAATCATGGATTCTGCACAGAAGGAAAAATACAAGGTTTGAGATGATTCAGCGTGATCAAGGTAAGGCACAAAGTGAGTCAAAGTGTTTTACAGAATAAGAAAGACGTTAAAATCATAATGCAACAAATCAAAACATGAATAAAGTTAACATTGAAAGAGAAAAGTGCAGAATAAAACCTTTTCAGTCTCACATCTTCAGGAAAACTGTTCCAGGTTTAAACTGCAGAAAACTGAAACACTGATTCAACATGTTTAGTCCTGGTTTAGCCCTGCTTTAGTCCTGGTTTAGTCCTGGTTTAGTCCCGGTTTAGTCCCGGTTTAGTCCCGGTTTAGTCCCGGTTTAATCCCAGTTTAGTCCTGGTTTAGTCTCGGTTTAGTCCTAGTTAAATCCCGATTTAATCCCGGTTTAGTCCCGGTTTAGTCCCAGTTTAGTCCCGGTTTAATCCCGGTTTAGTCCCGGTTTAGTCCCAGTTTAGTCCCGGTTTAATCCCGGTTTAGTCCTGGTTTAGTCCCGGTTTAGTCCTGGTTTAGTCCCGGTTTAGTCCCGGTTTAGTCCCGGTTTAGTCCCGGTTTAGTCCCGGTTTAGTCCCAGTTTAGTCCCGGTTTAATCCCGGTTTAGTCCTGGTTTAGTCCTGCTTTAGTCCTCAAAGTGTGAGATGGTTCATGTGGCTCTGTTCTCTGAGCCACAGGAGCCAGTGCACACTCTTCACCAGAAAAGTTCCATAGTTCACCTTTAAGACTGAGATGGAGAGCGGGGAAGAAATCTATGATAGAATTTGCCTTTTATTTAACAGTTGAAATGCAGATGGTTTGAGCTGGTTTAATACGGCTGTAATTACTGGGCCAATCCACATGAAATAATTAAGAACCAACTTAAATATTTTACGTTTCTGTCAACACAAATTCAGCTACAATAATGAACAGTAAAGTAGAAGCTGCAGTAGAACACATGTTAAAGAGCTCGTGTTACGCTGATCTATTTTATAATGTTGTTTCCTCATCACAAACAGACCTGGAGTTGTGTTTTTTTGTTTCATTCACACATGTTTAACACACAAATTCTGCATATTTAGGCTATTAAGCAACTACCACAAGATTAATGCCAATAAATAAGAACAAACAATTTTCAGGTTAAACAATAGTGGAAAAAAATGACCTTTACAGAAACATAAACAGTTCTGCTCTTCATCTGAGACTTAAAATAACAAATTATGCTTTAACGATATGAACCTGAGTTGTTCATTGTGTGGATTTAAACAGTGTTACCTTTAGAGTCGACCAGTGGGATCGTTTTGAGTGTAGTCGTGTCTAGGAGATGGTTGAGTTCTCTGTAGGAGGATTGAGACGACAGAAACTTGACCTTTCGCACCATAATATCCTCCACGAAGATGTTGTACTTGCTGCAGGTGAGAAGACAAATGGGACTCAGTGTGAGAACACGAAAGCAACGAAAACATGAACCTCTACATCTCTGTTCTGAGGCGTGTTTTTGACCAGGGTCTTATATTTGGGTCATTTAGACGTTTTTTAAACATTATTTTTATTATTATTAATATCTTTTTTTATCTGTGAGTGCTTTTAGCATGTGCCATAATGCAGAAATTATTATTATTATTATTATTATTATTATTACTATTATCATCACTATTATTATTATCATTATCATCATCATCATTATTATTATTATTATTATTATCATCATCATTATTAGCAGTGTCTGGTTCGATCACCTCAGGAGGCCTCACTTCTGTAGCCTCTCTGCCTTCATCCTCAACACTGCTCCGTCCTTCTTTAAACAATTTAGCCACTTGTAGACATTTTTTTGGCTGAAACATGTGGCACCAGACACAGTCACATTCTCCTATGAATTTCAACGGGTTTGCACCTTCACCAACCAAAAACTTGATAACTGACCGCTGTTCGATCCTGGAGCTTCTTGGTCGGCCATCTTTGTTAATCGCCAAAACTCTCAAAGTTTGTTTTTTTTAATCCGCAAAAGAAATTAAATCCATGTGAAAAACAGGTAAAACAAAAACAAAAAAAAGGAAGCTTCTAACTGTATTAAAAATCCTTATACCGAAAAATTCACCTTATTTATTGAATGACCCTCGTATTTGTTCCCTGTGGGAGTGGTTTACCTGATGTGCCCGAGGGCCAGCTCAGGCAGGTAGGGCAGTTTCTTCACCTGGATGATGGAGTCGTAGAGGGACGGCTGCAGCCCCTGAGCCACCATGTTGGCCAGGATCACAGCCACCATCATGGGTAAGATGTGAGAGATCTGCCCCGTCAGCTCAAAGCAGATCACAGCGGTGGAGACGGTGTGTGTGACGGCCCCGGTCATAGCTGCTGCCCCTAGTGGTCGATGCAGGACATATATGCCAATAAGTGACACTATATTTGCATAAAGTAACACCATGAAGTACAAGAGGTTTGGATTTTCCAGAACTAGTGTTGTCAAAATACTAAAAGTTCAACATTAAGGAACAAAGTAGATACTTGATGCCAATTTTGATTCCCAAATAATCATTTTTAAAGCGTTTTTTTTTGTTTGTTTGGGTTTTTTTTTTTAGCAAATATTGTCATTTTCAACACAAAATAATAGTATTTGTTTATTATACCATGTGGTCTGACACTTTTCTGTTAAAACTCAAGATGAAATTGTTCAGAAAAAGTCAAATTTTATCCAGTTGTGATTTTTATTTTTTATTTTTTTTTGTTTAAATGATTATCTAGTTTCGATACTAGTTGTAGTATTGATTAGTATCTGATTTTCGATACTTTTAACAGCTCCAAATATCTATTAGATATCCTATATTACACAAAACTGACTCTTGGGGTGTTATAATGTTGTTCCCTCCTCAAAAACAGACCTGGAGTTGTGTTTTGTTTCATTCACACATGTTTGAGTGACACTTTATTATTAGTCTGTCTACGTCTCCAAAAGAAAAGGTCAAATTTCATCCAGTCGTGTGATTTTTTTTTTTCATATCGATCGATTCAAAGCTTTTTTTGTCATGTGCTCTGTAAGTAACATGTCTGTATAAGACTGTACAATGAAATTCTTACTTTGCTGCCCACACTGGATGCCAGAGCAAACAAAGAAAACGAGGTATAAAACAGATAAATAACATGACAAAGAGAGCGTATAAAAATACTGTGAATTTCGGACTTTAAGCCGCTACTCTTTTCCCCACGCTTTGAACCCTGCGGCTTATACAACAGTGCGGCTAATTTATAGATTTTTACTGCCTAAGGCCACTGGGGGCGCTCTAACAGTAAATGCGTAAGTGAGACATGGGGAAAGATTATGAACTGATGCTTTTTAGACACAATTTTTTTTTTGAAAGAAAAAAGAAAAAAAGCGTTTCCTAAATTAAAACTAAAAAACCTTCTGTGTACCGTCTTTCTGTGTAAATATCACATGTTACAACACAAAAACCTGCGGCTTATATTCAGGTGCGGCTTATATATGTACAAAATTGATTTTCTTTTCAAATTTAGCTGGTGCGGCTTATATTCAGGTGCGCTCTATAGTCCCAAATTTACAGTATAATTAATTAGATAATAGTGCAAATTATCATGTGCAAAATATAGCTGATACTTGCTTAAACCAGTATCTACTTTTGATGCTCGTTTTAGTATCGATTAGTAGCTGATTTTTGACACTTTTGACAACCGTAACCCAGTACTATCTGACGGTTCATATTATTTCCCAAGTGTCACACTGAGTTGAGCTGCAATTATGAGTTCAAACCTTTTTCCAAGCTGCAGGTCGGAGTCTCTGAACTACGACTAAACTAGAACTGAAACAGGACTTAAACATGTCGATACAAAGATTTAACCAAGCAGCAGGGACTCAAGAGCAGAGGACGGAAGCTAGAAACAGCACTGTATTCAAATAATTACCATATTTTCCAGAGTATAAGTCGCACTGGAGTATAAGTCTCACCAGCAAAAAATGCATAAAAATGAATATGTTCTGTTTTAATGTTGATTTTATGATGATTATTTATGTTTTGATTTGTTTTATTGTGATTTTAATGTCTTTTTTATGCCTTGCCTTGCCGTAAAGTAAGATATAAAGAAATCCAAATGTTTTTAATCAGATCTGAACTAGTCACTCCTCCAGAAAAAGCCAAATCATTTTGAGAAACGCTGTTATATCTTGGAGAAAATATCATGTACCAGAGAAACAGATGATATAGAGTCATTCTGAGATGTTGCAAAATGGACTGACCAATGACCGCGTATCCTCCTGGAAGTATCCGGTACACGATCCCATCAAACAAGATTCCATTTGGAAACAGAGTGGCCATGATCTCTCCCACAAGGCGCCCGAAAGCTGCTCCTAGAGGCGGGATAGGAAACATCAGGTGAAAACAACTTAAACGGAGGCTTAGCGGGACGCAGGCGCTCCCGTGACCCAATCCTCTTACCTAAAATGAACACGGGCATGAACGCTCCCGAGGGGATGGGCATCGTCGTGGAAACTGCTGACATCCAGAACTGCAACAACAACAGGATCAAGGTGGAGCCGAAGACGACGTGTTATAGACTGTTACATCGGGAGCAGTGGGAGCCGCAAAACGGACGGGACGGCGGTTTGAAAAATGACTCGAGTAGCAGTAAATAAGTAGAATAACACATGATTTGCAAATTGGAAAAATAGAAATAGTATGAACTCATCTATGGTTTAGTTTGTTTAGTGGTTTAGTGAAATAACACAGTAAAAATCACAAAAATTACAATAAATCAATATATAAACTATAATAGTATCTCAATATAAGATACAAAGAAATACAAATGTTCAAATTATTAATATTGCCAGAATAAAGCATTTAGTCCTGGTCCTATTTTAGTCCTGATCCTGTTTTAGTCCTAGTCCTGGTCCTGTTTTAGTCCTGGTCCTGGTCCTGTTTTAGTCCTGGTCCTGCTTTAGTCCTGGTCCTATTTTAGTCCTGTTCCTGGTCCTGGTCCTGTTTTAGTCCTGGTCCTGTTTTAGTCCTGGTCCTGGTCCTGTTTTAGTCCTGGTCCTGTTTTAGTCCTGGTCCTGGTCCTGTTTTAGTCCTAGTCCTGGTCCTGTTTTAGTCCTGGTCCTGGTCCTGTTTTAGTCCTGGTCCTGTTTTAGTCCTGGTCCTGGTCCTGTTTTAGTCCTGGTCCTGGTCCTGTTTTAGTCCTGGTCCTGTTTTACTCCTGATTTTTGGCCTTATTAAGTTGTAGCGGTAAAATTTTATTCAAGTTTATTTAAATCACACATTTAAAACACGATCGTATGATGTCGTCAAACTTCGCAGTAAAGACGAGTTTAACGGAGACCCACCTTCATGACGAAGAAGAGCAGGAGGATGACGAACACGCTGACTTGTGGGTGGAGCCAGGCGGTGGAGCGTCCCAGGCCGGGGGGCAGGGGGGAGCCGGATATTTTGGTCCAGGTGAAGTTGTCGAACAGAGAGTTGATGCATTCACGAGGCATGAGCTGCACACACGTCAATCAATTTAAACACGACACAAAAGGAGACAGTATGACCTTTGACCTTTGACCTTTAGTTCAGTGGAGTTTGGCGATCCCAGAGCTGAAATCATCCAAATGAATTCCCTCTATTTGACAATTTTGGTGAATTTTATCATTTTACTTTCTGGTTGAACCTTGTGGGCACAAACTGTCTCTGTATTTTGAGTTTGTATTTCTTTTTTCAGAGTTTTTTTTTCTCATCAGCTCATTTTATTCACAAAATACTTGACACTTGATATAAAACTATGATAATATTCACAATTTTCACAGCACCACTGTATTATCTCATCAAACTACAGCACAATTAGAAAAAAACATGGAAAACTGTCTCATGTACTTTAAGTTTTGTTTGTTTGTTCATGAACGTTTTGCCTCTTTTGGGTAAATTTAACCCAGACACAGGAAGAACATGCAAACCAGAATTATTATACACAGTCTGTTACCTCTCCGGCCATAAACTGTCCAAACCCCGGTGGAAACGTTAAGGTGGCGATGATCAGAGTGACTGCCCCGGGATAGATGAGACGACTGCACACAAACAGACAGAAAGCATCAGCAGAACAACAACTGCGAGAGATGAAATGAAATGAGTTTAAATGTTCTTAAATACAACTCCACAGCTGCTTTTGTACAATGCGAAAAATGAAACTCTAGCATTGGTTAAAATTACTCAAATTAAAAATATTAACCTGTATTTAAGTAGTTAGTACGGAGCCCCGCAGATGACAGAAAGGAGAAGAATAATATTCACAAAATAAAAATATATTACCTTGAGAGAACGAGATATTATCTTGAGGGAACAAAATATCTTGAAGGAACGAAAAATTATCTTGAGGGAACAACATAATTATCTTGAGGGAATGACATAATTTTTTTGAGGGAACTAAATATTATCTTGAGGGAACGAGATATTATCTTGAGGGAACGACATAATTATCTTGAGGGAACATAATAATTTCTATACACATATTCTCAAAAGCGCACAAGATATTTACCTTAAAAAAGAAAAATAATCTTGTTCCCTTATGATAATTAAGTCGTTCCCTCAAAATAATACACATTAATATTATATTTTGCAAATGTCCTATGCCGGGCTCCGTAGCCTTTGACTAGTTCATGTTGTTCCTTGTGACAGTTTAAAAAAAATTTTGGCTTGAAATAAGAATCCCTACTGACATAATTAAAGAGAGATGTATTGAAACATCTAGAAACAAACACAGCTCCTTGTCTCCATGGAGATCCTGCTGAAATTTCATCACATTAAACACATCTATCCTGGATTTATTCAGTGAGTTTTTCAATGAGGAGCTGGGTCATCTTTCCACAGATCTAACCTATAATTTCGCTTCTTGGCATTACGTGCTCCAGAAGATACAGATGTTTAAAGCCAAACTGTGGGACATTCAAGTACTGTTAAATAGTCAAAGTCACTGAAATTAAGATTCAGATTTTGATTTCAAGACCTTCACCCAGAGGACCCCACTCCGCAGACCTCCACCCACATGTCCCTCATTATTTTTCATTCGTTTTTTGATCACTAATTACACTTTTTTTCAGTTGTAGCCTTCGTTCATTGCCTTTTAAAGTTCATCGAAGGTGATAAAACTCTTTCCAAATTGAGTTTAGAGCGAAATACTTCACTTTAACTTGAACCAGCTTCGTGTTGTCTCTGCTCTACTCCACTGCGTAGGTTCATTAAGTTATTTTTGACAAGCACAAAGAAAAACAGATAACTGAGAGCGTAGGCCTACTTAAACAAGAGTGTAAATAGAACAGGTGAATGGAATATATTACAAAGACATGCAAAACTGGAAACATTGGTGCCACAAATGCACTTTAATAATCTGGGGATATTTATACTCACAACTGCTCCTGTTTTTAATGTTTTAAATGGACTTATGCACTCATTTGTTTGTATTGTTTTCTCTCATTGGACTCTTCCTGCATAAATAAAGATAAATGAAAATATTAGACGTAGTTTGACCATGAACGTGTTGTCGTCAGCCCTGGGTTTGGTTAAGATTAGACACAAATCTATCATGCTTAAGGTTAGGAAAAGGTTTGCGCTTCATCCCATAGACCAGGGGTGTCCAAACTATGGTCTGGGGGCCAAATACGCATTACTTTTTACGGCAAATTTGAGTAAATCTACCAATATAACCTAAATAACATCACATTGCATTGTCATACAGACCTAATAATAATACTTCAAGCCTTATTTAAACAATGTTAAATGGTCTGTGGCCCTCCGTGTCGAATATTTTTCAAGATGTGGCCCTCGGTGAAAAGAGTTTGAGAACCCCTGTCATATACTGTTTATATAAATGGACGTAGCTGACCTGCTCGCCACTGCGTTACAAAGAAGTGATGATGCGCTGCGCTTCCGGCTCCATCGACTCTGGCTCCAATTTAGTTTACATTAAAAAACTTTTGGCTCCTCTCTCTGTACCTGCTGCTGTCAGACTCGTCATTTTGGTCTTAAATGTTCGTACTAACCCGCTCTACATGATCCTGGGGTTTTTATTTTGATATATTTTGATAAAATACGAACATCTTTCCCTCAGGTCACTCCCGCTACCGTTAGCAACAGGTTTGATTGACAGCGTTGCTAAGCGTCTGCCCTCTGCTAAAGCAGCGGTGCGGTGCAGGACAGGGAGTTACCTTCAACAGCCTCGCTCTGGATTAGCTCTTTGGTTGCTATGATACTCGCGATCGGAATTAGAAACATGAAACTCGGCTCCAAATCTGCCGATATAACTGCTCTAGCATCGACAAGCTTCATTTTGCTGCGGATGTGTCAGTCTGTGCCTCGTGTTTAGCGTAAAACAATGCATCAACTTTTGAAACGTCATGCTGAAAAAAAGCTGTCAGGAAATCGCAAACTTTGACGGTTGTTTGTTTACTTTGAGGAACATGTGGATGGAGATGAGTCACGTGAGGGTCGTCTGGGTGGAGGTCTGCAGCCAGCTCCATCTTGTACATTTAATTGCTTTAGATATCCATTTGGCGGCGAACTGTTTACAGCAGTAGAAATAAGTGTTTGAGTGAAAATAGCGCTGACTGGACTCCGTGTCTCCTCTGTTTCGCTAATGGTGACGGCTAATGTGGCCTGACAGTTGGTCTCTGAGTGAATCTGTGTGGAGGATGGAGGAACTAAGTGCGTGAGGGTTTGTCGAGGCTTTTCCTGCTGTCTGCGCCACTGTGCTGAGACTGATGAGGGAGCAAAGTGGAGCTGAGATACATTACACTGAATTAAACTCCAAGAATAACTGCCCCAACTGCTGCTGCTGTTTGGAAAGCGGAGACAGAGCGAAACGACTCAAAGTTGCAGCGTTTTTGTGAGTTTACAGCCAAAAAGTTGGATGAAAATGAGTTAAAATGACTTGAATTCAGATCATTAAGCTTGATTCTTAATGTTTATTTCGAAATGTATGGACTTTAATTAGCACTTTATCTATTCAAAGCCGTATTTTAGTTCTTCTCATAATCTTTGCCACTAATACAGCTCAAGATCAGGAAAGAGCTATTCAGGAAAGGTTCATTTCTGTCCTGTATATGTGACGTTTTTAGTATCGATAGTTGTTCAAATGAGTATCTAGTTTTGATACAAGTCTTAGCATCGAAAGTACAAGTCACTGACACTTTTAAATCTTCACTCGCTCCTATAATTCTCAAGTTTTACTCACCAAATTTTAGCCTTAGATAAACTGAACCTTAAGAGATTTTTGTCAATATATACGGTTATAATTGTTCACTTACACTTGAACTTACTCACTACTTAAACTCGGGGAAGTAAAAATGTTCGGTTTGTCCCTGAACAGCCCGATCCAACACACTTTACGTCACATTTAAAGCATTTCCGGTCTTATTTGATCCTCGATATTATGTTTTAAGTCGTTTATTAAATCGTCTGAGGTTTATTCACCAACACCATTTCTTTAAGATCGCCCCACAGGAAGAAATCAGGACTAGTCAGGTCTGTGGAGATCACATACTGCCCCCTGTCTTTGAAAAACACTTCCATCCATCCATCCATCCATTTTCTTCTGCTTATCTGGGACCGGGTCGCGGGGGCAGCAGTCTAAGCAGGGACTCCCAGACTTCCCTCACTCCGGACACGTCCTCCAGCTCCTCCGGTGGGATCCCAAGGCGTTCCCAGGCCAGCTGAGAGACATAGTCCCTCCAGCGTGTCCTAGGTCTTCCTCCTCCCGCTGGGACATGCCCAGAACACCTCCCGAGGGAGGCGTCCAGGAGGCATCCTGAGCAGATACCCAAGCCAGCTGGCTCCTCTCGACGTGTAGGAGCAGCGGCTCTACTCCGAGCTCCTCCCGTGTGACCCTATCCCTAAGGGTGCACCTAGCCACCCTCCGGAGGAAACCCATTTCGGCCGCTTGTATCCGCGATCTTGTCCTTTCGGTCATTACCAAAAGCTCATGACCATAGGTGAGGGTAGGAACGTAGATTGACCGGTAAATCGAGAGCTTCGCCTTCTGGCTCAGCTCCTTCACCACAACGGGCCGATACAGCGACCGCATCACTGCAGATGCTGCACCAATCCGCCTGTTAATCTCACGCTCCATCCTTCCCTCACTCGTGAACAAGACCCCGTGATACTTGAACTCCTCCACTTGAGGCAGAGACTCACCACCCACCCGGAGAGGGCAAACCACCTTTTTCCAGTCGAGAACCATGGCCTCGGATTTGGAGGAGCTGATTCTCATCCCAGCCGCTTCACACTCGGCTGCAAACCGCCCCAGTGCCTGCTGCAGGTCCTGGCTCGAAGAAGCCATCAGGACAACATCATCCGCAAACAGCAGAGATGAAATCCTGTGGTTCCCAAACCAGGCCCCCTCCGGCCCCTGGCTGCGCCTAGAAATTCTGTCCATAAATATAATGAACAGAACCGATGACAAAGGGCAGCCCTGGCGGAGTCCAACATGCACCGGGAAGAGGTCTGACTTACTGCCGGCAATGCGAATACAGCTCCTGCTCCGGTCATACAGGGACCGGACAGCCCTTAGCAAAGAGCCCCGGACCCCATACTTCCAGAGCACCCCCCAAAGGACACCACGAGGGACACGGTCGAATGCCTTCACCAGGTCCACAAAACACATGTGGACTGGTTGGGCAAACTCCCATGAACCCTCGAGGACCCGATGGAGAGTATAGAGCTGGTCCAGTGTTCCACGACCAGGACGAAAACCACACTGCTCCTCCTGAATCCGAGGTTCGACTATCGGTCGGATTCTCCTCTCCAGTACCCTGGAATAGACCTTACCGGGAAGGCTGAGGAGTGTGATTCCCCTGTAATTGGAACACACCCTCCGGTCCCCCTTCTTATACAGAGGGACCACCACCCCGGTCTGCCAGTCCAGTGGTACTGTCCCCGACCGCCACGCGATGTTGCAGAGACGTGTCAGCCAAGACAGTCCCACAACATCCAAAGACTTGAGGTACTCAGGACGGATCTCGTCCATCCCTGGAGCCTTGCCACTGAGGAGCTTGCCAACCACCTCAGTGACTTCAGCCAGGGTGATGGACGAGTCCGCCTCCGGGTCCTCAGTTTCTGCTTCCTCCTCAGAAGACGTGACAGTGGGATTGAGGAGATCCTCAAAGTATTCCTTCCACCGCCCGACAACATCCCCAGTCAAGGGCAGCAGCTCTCCACCCGCACTGTAAACAGTGTTGGTGAAGCACTGCTTCCCCCTCCTGAGGCGTCGGACGGTTTGCCAGAATTTCTTTGAGGCCGTCCGATAGTCTTCCTCCATGGCCTCCCCAAACTCCTCCCAACCTCGAGTTTTTGCCTCTGTGACTGCCCGAGCCGCGGCACGCTTGGCCCGCCGGTACTCATCAGCTGCTTCAGGAGTCCCACGAGCCAACAAGGCTCTATAGGACTCCTTCTTCAACTTGATGGCATCCCTTAATTCCAGTGTCCACCACCGGGTTCGGGGATTGCCGCCGCGACAAGCACCGCAGACCTTACGACCACAGCTACGAGCAGCTGCATCGACAATAGAGGTGGAGAACATGGCCCACTCGGAGTCCATGTCTCCAACCTTTAAACGAATCTACGCCATCAAGTCACATGAACTTTCAGAGTGCCCGGAGCACAGGTCGAGGTGGTGGTGTGGCCGTCATCTCTCATTCCAGTCAAATTCTCAGCCCCAAACCCAACTATACACACCTCTCCTTTGAAAGCCTCACACTCTCCATTACGTGCCCCAATTGGAAAAACCAAAAAGCTGTTATATTTATAATAATTTATCGACCTCCTGGTCCATATGCCGAGTTCCTGACAGAGTTTTCTGGTTTCATTTCAAGTTTAGTTTTGAATTGGGAAAGGATTGTTATAGTTGGAGATTTCAACATACATGTAGACAACGGCAGTGATTGCCTCAGTAATGCTTTTGGCGCGCTCCTGGATGGGATCGGTTTCACCCAGAGTGTGAATAAGCCGACTCACTGTCACAATCACACTCTAGATCTCGTTCTAACCTATGGTATTGAGATTAATGATCTAATTGTCCTTCCTCAAAACCTTATACTCTCTGACCATTTCTTAATTACCTTTCAATTCATACTAAAAGACTATCCAGCCCCACAGAAAAAACTATAATGAGAAGAACATTATCAGATAAATCGGTTACAGAGTTTAAAGAAATTATTGAGCCATTACTGAAAGATATGTCATGTGACAATGAAAATAATTTTAATCCAATTGTCACTGATCAGTTGGTTGACAGAACAATGCTCACCTTAAAATCTGCTCTCGATGTTGTAGCTCCGCTAAAACAGAAAAGCATTAAACCAAGACCTCCGGCTCCATGGTACACGTTACAGCTCAGGACACTCAAACAACATGTAAGACGCACAGAGAAGCTTTGGCGCCGCTCGCGCTCTGAGCAGTCTCTGAAGGCATGGAAGCTCTGCCTGCTCACTTATAAGGCCGCTCTGCGGAAAGCCCGAACCAGATACTATTCAAATCTAATAGAAGTAAACAAAAATAACCCCAGATTTCTGTTCAGCACTGTAGCCAGGCTGACAAACTCCCACACTGCTAATGAGTCTCTTGTCCCCTCGAACATTAGTTGTGATGACTTTCTTCACTTCTTCGATTACAAAATTACAACCATTAGAGACAAAATCAACAAAGCTACTCCAAAAATCAGCTCTGAGCTAATCCAGTCTGTAATACCAATATCCCACATAGATCCTCTAATAATATTAGATAAATTTACTCCTGTTGATGAGGTGGAGATTACCTCAGCCATCATGTCATCCAAACCATCAGCCTGTTTGCTCGACCCTATTCCAATCAGACTCCTCAAAGAAGCCCTCCCCCTAATAATAGATTCCATCCATAACATAATAAATATGTCGTTAGAAAATGGCTACGTTCCTCAGTCCTTTAAGTATGCTGTGATTAAACCCCTTTTGAAAAAACCTAACCTAAATCCTGATGAACTAGTCAACTACAGACCTATCTCTAATCTTTCCTTCCTCTCAAAAATTCTAGAACGAGTTGTGGTGAAACAGCTCTGCCGCCACCTGCAGGACAATAATATATTTGAAAAATTTCATTCTGTATTCAGAGCTCACCACAGCACATAGACTGCACTGCTTAAAGTAACAAATGATTTACTACTAGCTGCTGATAACGGGCTGGCTTCAGTCCTGGTCCTACTGGACCTCAGTGCAGTGTTTGACACCATTGATCACAACATTCTACTGCAGAGGTTAGAATGTGACATTGGAATCAGAGGGACCGCCCTCAAATGGTTTAAATCCTATCTATCAGATAGGACCAGTTTGTTAGTATAAACCAGTGCACCTCTCCCTGTTCTAAAGTAGCCTGTGGTGTTCCACAAGGATCTGTGCTTGGTCCAATCCTATTTACTCTGTATATGTTGCCATTGGGTAACATTATCAGAAAACATGGCATTAATTTTCACTGCTACGCTGATGACACTCAGCTGTACTTATCAATGAAACCAAATCAGACTGATCAAATAGATAAACTCAGTGTCTGTGTGAAGGACATCAAAACCTGGATGACCTTGAATTACCTGCTCTTAAATCCTGAAAAAACAGAGGTCATTGTCGTTGGTCCCAAAGGTCAAAGAGATTCTCTGTCGGACCAGATAATCTCACTCGACAATGTGAATATAGCTTCTAGCCCTACTGTAAAAAATCTTTGATTCCTATTTGATCAAAATCTCTCATTCACAGCTCATATAAACCTAGCTTGTAAAACCGCATACTTTCACCTGCGAAATATAACTAAAATTAGAAATATTTTACCTAAAAACGATGCTGAAAAACTCATCCATGCATTTGTTACTTCCAGACTTGATTACTGTAATTCTCTGCTCGCCGCCTGCCGCAAAAGTACTATAAGGAGCCTCCAGTTGGTCCAAAATGCAGCGGCCAGAGTCCTACCAGCCAAACAGAGCACTCCGCTCTCAGAATGCAGGACTATTAGTGGTTCCTAGAGTGTCCAAAAGTACAGTGGGAGGGAGAGCATTCAGTTACCAAGCTCCTGTGCTATGGAATCAACTCCCTGCTGATGTTAAACAGGCCCCCACAGTCTCTGTATTTAAGACCAGGCTTAAAACCTTCCTCTTCGGTATAGACCAGGTTACATAGTGAGGGAGTTAGGGACATTAAAACCCGGGATAAGACAGGCTGCAGTAGGAGATAACAAGCTGGGGAAGTATGGCAACCTGAGCACTATCCTCTGCTTTGTCCTATTTTCTCATCAGCAATGCTATTCACATGTTGTCCCCTGTCCCACTCCCCCTGTGGAGTGTAACTCTTTCAGATGCCCCGATGACAGCTGGACCCTCTCCTCCTCCCCGCCTGGCCCTCCTCCACCCGCCTCCCTCTCCTCCTCGCCTGGCTCTCATCCTCCTTGCCCGGCTCTCCTTCTCCTCGCCTGGCCCTCCTCCACCCCCCTCCCTCCTCCTCACCTGGCCGATTTTTCTTGTTTTGTCTGATTTTTCCTGTTGTTTGATTTTCCTGTTTGTTTTTGTGTGTAGGCAGCACGGTGGCTGAGTGGCAACACTCATGCCTCACAGCAAGAAGGTTTGGTTCGATCCCCGGGTCGCCCTGGCCTTTCTGTGTGGAGTTTTACATGTTTCTCCCTGTGTCTGGATGGGTTTCCTCCGGGTACTCCGGTTTCCCCCATCAACCAAAACATGAACACCCTTCGAGACAACTGTTCTTGTGATTTTGGGCGTTACAA
Source organism: Periophthalmus magnuspinnatus (assembly GCF_009829125.3). Classification (NCBI taxonomy): domain Eukaryota; kingdom Metazoa; phylum Chordata; class Actinopteri; order Gobiiformes; family Gobiidae; genus Periophthalmus; species Periophthalmus magnuspinnatus. Next base: position 30,176,832 of record NC_047141.1, on the reverse strand, counting down.
AAATAAAATGAATTGAATTGAATTTAACCTCCCCAGGGATCAGGGAGAAGTTCTCCCGGAGGTGTGAGTTGAAGACCCCTCTGACAGAGGGCTCCGCCAGACGTTCCCAGCAGACCCTCACGATACGCTTGGGTCTGCCAGGTCTGTCCGGCTTCCTCCTCCGCCAGCGGATTCAACTCACCACCAGGTGGTGATCAGTTGACAGCTCAGCCCCTCTCTTCACCCGAGTGTCCAAGACACGCGGCCGGAGATCAGATGACACAACAACAAAGTCGATCATCGACCTCCGACCTAGAGTGTCCTGGTGCCACGTGCACCGATGGACACCCTTGTGCTGAAAAACACTTATTATTCCTTTAATGGCGTTTACACTCGGGGCGTCTCTGGTGTTAAACTCAGTATTTGATCCATGTGACTCAAAGTACCACTGGACAATGAGGGTTCATTCCTCGGTGCTGGATTTGCACAGATTAATGTGGGAAGGGTCGTTCTAAATGCTCTGGAAAAATGAATTAAAAATACTTAGAAACAAAAGAGTTATGAGTTTTTATACTTTTGACAGCGTTAAAAAGACACAGAATTAGCTTTTCAGTTTTATTGTATCAAAATGGCAAAATATCAAAATATCTGCCCTTGTTCCTTGATTTACTGTTTGTAATTCTGCTAATGTACAACCCGACTCTGTTTATTTTCATTATTTTCATTATTATAATTACGCCGGTTTATTATTTTTCTTTTTTTTTTCATGATATTTCACTCTGTCACCGCTGTCGTCTGCTGTTCATTTGTCGAAAAACGAGACGACCTTGAGGAAAACTACATAGGCACAGGGAGAATATGCAACTCCACAGAGTAAGGCTCCACCCTTTAAGAGAAACAAACCAGGGACCCTCTTGTTGTGAGGCTGAAGAACGACCATGCCGCCATTTTGTTCTTTTGGTGGACCTGCCCTAGATCAAATGACTTGACTCAATACTTTGCTTATGGAGTAAACATTAAATTGGCAGATTAATTGTAATATTTCAAGCTAAAGGTACATTTTATGGCGTCAAAACTACTCAAAACAAAGAGAATTATTTTGAATTCAAGTTAAATTCCTGGGAATCTTACTGTTTTGTCAGAAATCGAGTGAGCGCAGTCGGTCTTCTCATGAACAGCACCACCTGTCTGTTCAAGTACACGAAGAACGCGCCGAGAAAACCACAAGAAATCCTGAAAAAAATGAATAAATAAACATGATTTTAAAAAACAATAATGGGAAGAACACTTTGAAAATGTATTTAGTCACAGAATGATGGACACATGCATTAAAATTCCGTTATATATGAGTCAATCGGAGTACAGTATTCTGAATATTTATGATAGTTTTACACCGAGTTGCATTATATTATAGGGTAAAAACTTATAATGAAGGATTTAAACACAACTTTATGTTTATTCTGCATTTATTTATCATTGATTACAGTAAAAAAAAATCCAATATGCCTCATCGTAAGAGCTGCGTTGTCTATTTTCTTTACTAAAACAGTGTAGTTTGAAGCTAAAATTGCACGATCAGACACCTAAATGTGTTCCTTTAATGTAAAAATACCAACAAATGAAAGAATAACTGCACCAAAATTAGTATTCTGAACATGTATTTTCAGTACGTGTGTTCAGTTACTTACCAACACGGTAAATAAATACAGAAGAATTGATTCAATAACATTCTGACATTGTACTGTTCAAACAGCTGTGGACTCACCCTATTATTGCAAATGCAGGAAGCTCTTGTAGATCGAACGGAAAATCCATCCTGAAGTTTGTTTTGAAGAGAGCTGTGATAGTAACTGAGAAAGAAAGATATAAAGATATAATACAGACATTTAGCTGTAAATGCAAGTAAACATAGGAATTATAGATATGGCAGATTTATGGCACAAGTTACTAATAAATACGGTAAATAACACTGGATTATCCAAGGCAAGTTTATCTGTATATGTAACCCGTGTCATATAATGTCCCACTTCCGGTGAGGAGTTGGTTGTGGCGGGACAAATTTCCTTTATTAGCGGTGACGTCAGACGCCAAGACCTGTCTCATGCTGCTCCTGATTGTGGCTGATTGTGGCTGATTGTGGCTGATTCTGGCTGTTTCTCTTGGCAATTTCATGGAAGAAAATACATAAAACTACATTTGGACTCGACAGATACTTACCGCTATCACTATCCGCTCAACGGTCAGGTTTTTTTCCCCTGCACTGAATCCCACGACAACCCCACAATAACCTGGATGGCGAGCTACCCTTTTCCTTCATAGACTGGTAGGAACAAACGAACCTTTTCATTTTCCTGCTTTCTTGGATTATAACAAGTTTTGGATCATAAAGACATTACACATTGAACACAACCTTTGGAACAAATACTCGAACCTGGAACTGGAACGGGACATTTTTTTTTTGGGGTTCTGTTGCATTGCATTTTTTTTTTGTATTAATCATATATATAAAGTAATTTCATATTTATAATTCATTGTATATATGTATATTATTATTGCATACCTGCCTAAATAACTAATATTGAACTTAATATATATTATTTTTTGACTAAGATTCCGTGTTGATGTATTTATTCACACACACTGGCTCCCTACCGTACCTACATCTGGTCACATTGCAGTCAGGTCCTAATTAGCCCCTAGTTGCGTTACAAGTGGCGAGCTAGCCAGGAGCCTTTGTGTGTGAATATTAATTTTGGTTTTGGGAAAAAAAAGTAAACTATGGATTTCATTTTGCAATCAGGTGTTAATATATCACAGTGCGTGATGATTTCTGGTGTAACTAATTCTAGTTCTGACCATGAAATACTGGATTGCTTGCGCAAGTACGGGGCGCTTAACCGCGTGTTGCCTATTAGTGAACCGAGCAGTAGTTTACATAAAAACCTGATCGTTGAGTTTAATGAATCGGCCGCTTTTATTGGACTAAAGCCGCTTTTACCATATAAATACACGTCTACGCTTACTAACCGTGAGTACTGCGTCACTTCGCTTGCGGACGAACTTTCAGCCACAGCAGGAGACAGTAGCGTCACCCCTGACTACCTGCAGGGACTTAAACAAATGGCCGACCAGAGTGGTACACGTTTTGAAGATATGCTCAGAACTGTGATGAAACAAATCAGCCAACATTTGAGCACAAGTGGAGCGAATGAGAATGAAGATGATGATGATAATGATGAGGACGACGACGATGATGATGAAGGTGAGGAGCCCACAGTGGACATGACCAATACACAACCAGTGTCCGGATCGCACGTACCACTGTCCATACCTCAAGCCTCTCAGCCTGCCCCTAGCCAGTTCACCGCTGACCAGCAGAGGGCACAATCAAGACAGAGCCAACAACAAAGACCAAGTGATGCTGGATCAAGGCCAAGAGTTTCACTCACTAATGAAGAACTAAACCCACTAGGAATACAGAAAGTTGTTGTCGAGCATGTGGTACGCAACACAGAACTAACTGCTCCAACTTCGGTAAGACTCCGCTCATTTTCTGGACGAGTTCCCAAGCCAAACAATGAAGCGGACTTTGAATCATGGCGTTCACAGATTGAGTTACTGCTTGCTGATCCCAGTTTATCGCTACTGCATGTGACCAGACGCATCATAGAGAGCCTGCTGTCGCCTGCTGCTGACCTGGTCAGAGGTTTGGGCCCAGAAACACCACCTACTGTCTTGTTACGCATATTGGATTCAGCATTTGACACTGTACAGGACGGAGAGGAGTTGTTTGCCCAGTACCTGAACATCCTGCAGAACCCAGGGGAGCGGCCGTCATCTTATCTCCAGCGGCTGCAGCTAATGCTCAACACTGTTGTCAAAAGGGGAGGAATACAGGCTGTCGACATGGAGAAACATCTCATTAAGCAATTTGTGCGTGGATGCTGGGACAACACTGTAATAACAAAGCTGCGACTGGAGCAGAAAAAAGATGATCCACCTTCATTCTCAGATCTCCTGCTATCATTACGAACAGAAGAAGACAGACAACAAGCCAAGGAATCATTGATGAAAAAACACATTGGTTTCAGTTCTTCAAAGCAGAAAGCCAACATCCAGTCCCAGAGCACCTGTTCCTGTGGCCACTCCTCAACATCTAAGGAGGAACTCAAAGAACTGAAAAAACAAATGCAAGAACTTCAACGCCAAATGTCTGCTCTTCTGTCCAAGACAAATCCAGCCGAGCCCAAACCAGCTTCACGCCAGTCTAACCAGCCTCAGTCCACTACCAAACCCAAACCATGGTACTGTTTTAAGTGTGGTGAAGATGGGCACATTTCCTCTTCCTGCACCAACACAGCCAATCCTCGTCTGGTAGGACAAAAGAAAAAGCAGTTGCGGCAAAAGCAGCAAACCTGGACAAATAAGAACCTTCAGTTAAACTAGAAGCAGCTTCTGTGAAGGGACACTCAGAAGCTGCCATCACCAACAGTCCCAAGAACCAGCCATACAGTATACGCGTACTGCCAAGAGGTCTTGTGGGAATGAAGAGCACTGGTCAAGTCCAAATCAGAGACGATCATTACAACTGTCTCCTTGATACTGGTTCCCAAGTCACCACAATTCCACATTCCTTCTACAACATTTATTTGTCAGACCATGAGATCAAGCCATTGGATGACCTACTGGAAATAGAAGGAGCAAATGGAGAGTCTGTACCATACCTGGGGTACATTGAAATAAACATGACTTTCCCACCTGAGTTCCTCGGCACAAACATCAACATTGACACTCTGGCTCTTGTTGTCCCTGATGTAAAGCAGTCGCAACCACTGATCCTCATTGGCACCAATACTCTGGACGTCGCCTTCACCAAGCACTTACAAACTGAACAGTCCTTCCAGCCTGCTGCCCCTGGTTATCAAGCCGTTCTAAAGATCCTGCAATTTCGGTACAGTCAAAGCATGGATGACCAGTACGCCACAGCTACCCTGCATTTTAACCAGTCACACACCATCTGTGCTGGCCAAACTACTGTCCTCGAGGACTGAAAGAGTTCAGATTGAAACTGTCTGTTGAAAAATGTGTGTTCTTCCAAACCTCCGTCAAGTACCTTGGCCACGTCGTTTCTCAGCACGGTGTTGAAACAGACCCAGATAAAATCAAGACCCTAACCACATGGCCAGTCCCAACAAACTTGAAAGAGCTGCGATCCTTCCTTGGTTTCGCTGGGTACTATCGCCGATTCGTCCAAGGGTACTCTGCCATCACCAAACCACTTCACGAACTCACTGCTGGTTACCCTCCGTCTCAGAGGAAGCTCAAGTCCAAAGTAAAACAAGAATGCTACCTGAATCCTAAAGAGCCATTCGGAGGACGCTGGTCAGCTGAGTGTCAAAAAGCCTTTGAAGCTGTCATAGACAAACTTACCACTGCTCCTGTTCTCGCATTTGCTGACCCTCAGAAACCTTACACTCTCCACACCGATGCAAGTTCTACAGGCCTTGGCGCTGTGCTCTACCAAGAACAAGATGGGCAGAACAGAGTTGTGGCTTACGCCAGCAGAGGCCTTTCCAAGAGCGAAGCAAAGTATCCAGCTCATAAACTCGAGTTCCTTGCATTGAAATGGGCAGTTTCAGAAAAGTTCAATGACTATCTCTATGGCGCTCAATTCACCGTTGTCACAGACAGCAACCCTCTAACTTACCTGCTGACATCAGCCAAGCTCGACGCCACCAGCTACAGATGGCTGTCCGCTCTGTCCACCTTCAACTTCAAACTCATTTACAGAGCAGGCAAGCAGAATGCTGATGCTGACGGGCTGTCACGCCGTCCGCATGGTGACCTGTCTGATGACCCACTATCCCGTAAAGAAAGAGAGCGAGTATTGAAATTTGCCCAGCAACATTTACAAGATCTAGAATATGCCTCAATTGACCAACACACTATCAGAGCAATATCTGATCGTCATTTGATCTACGGACCAGAAGCTGCTGACCTGAACCGTGCTCTCATCTTGTCTTTGTCTACCCAAGCCGACAGTGTCCCTGACAGTTTTGTAAATGACACACAGTTCGCTTCGCCTGTTCTTCCTCGACTCTCAGCTGCTGACATTGCCACCAAGCAGCGAGCCGACCCCACCATCCAGCATGTTATTGCACAGCTCGAGCGTGGAGAGTCGCCCCCACCACTGCTGAGAGAACAGCTGCCCGACCTGCCTCTGTTACTGAGAGAAGTAAAAAAACTGGAGCTCCATAACAACCTTCTCATCAGGAAGAGACAGGTGGGAAGTGAGCACACCTTCCAACTTGTGTTGCCAGAAGAATATCGAGCTGATGTGTTGCACCAACTTCACAACCAGATGGGCCACATGGGTATCGAGAGGACTCTGGACCTGGTCCGATCCCGCTTTTACTGGCCGAGGATGTCTGTTGATGTGGTCAACAAAATCAGGACCTGTGGCAGATGTGTGAGACGGAAGTCCTTACCTGAACATGCGGCACCTCTTGTCAACATCCAGACCTCGGGTCCCCTGGAGTTGGTCTGCATGGATTTCTTGTCTGTTGAGCCTTGTGGTAGAATCAAAGATATCCTTGTCATGACTGACCATTTCACGAAATATGCAGTCGCTGTACCGACCACCAACCAAAAAGCCACCACCGTCGCCAAGTGCCTATGGGACAACTTTCTTGTGCATTACGGCATTCCAGAAAAGCTGCACAGTGATCAGGGCCCTGATTTTGAATCCCGCATCATTCGAGAACTTTGTGAAATGACGGGCATCCACAAGATCAGAACGACACCTTACCATCCAAGAGGCAACCCTGTGGAGCGATTCAACAGAACTTTACTGGACATGTTGGGAACTCTGAGTGAACAAGAAAAACAACATTGGAAAGATCATGTAAAACCTCTTGTCCATGCATATAATTGCACAAAGAACGACGCTACGGGATTCTCACCATACGAACTTATGTTTGGCCGCCAACCAAGACTTCCTGTTGATCTGGCCTTCGGACTGCCGCTGAATGATAACAAGCCAGACTCTCATTTACAGTATGTCCAGAAGTTGAGGTCACACCTGAAGGACAGTTACCAGCTGGCCAGTGAGAATTCCCAGAAACTTATGGACCGAAATAAAACCAGATTTGATCGCCATGTTACAGCTTCAGAGTTAAACATCGGAGACAGAGTTTTAGTGAGGAACGTGCGCTTGAGAGGCAAGCACAAACTGGCTGATAAGTGGGAGCCCGATGTATACATAGTGGTGACAAAAGCCGGCAATCTCCCTGTGTACACCGTGAGACCAGAGGGCAAAGATAAACCACTGCGAACTCTGCACAGAGACCTTCTCCTGCCCTGTGGGTACCTACCTGCTCATGTTGAAAACCTACCTGTGAAGAAGGAAGACTCACCTGTGCCGCCTTCGCCAGTATCACTGCCTCCACACCCTAGCGATGAAGAGTCTGAGGATGAAATCTTACCTGTATACGTTCCGTCTGTGCCTGAACCTGTAACATTTACAACTGTTATTGATTTACCTGTTGCCATGCCGCCAGTTCCTTCTGCTGAGCTGCCTGAGTCTCTTGTTTCACCACCAGCTTCTACCACTAATGAGCATCATGAATCTATGATTGAGTCTGCAGGTGGTGGGTCTCAAGTTGCTGAAGAAGTTCTGGCTAAAGGCACAGAAGAACTTGACACTGAATCTCAACCTACACCAATTGACCTTGAACCAATCAATCTGGCAGAAGATTCCAAAACTCCTTCCACATCACCGGAACCTTCTGTCATTGATCCAGAATCCAATTCACCCATGTCAGAACCGTCGAGTCCTGAACCTGAACAAACCCTACGCCGTACAGGCCGCACAAGATGCCCACCTGAGAGACTGCAATATGTACAACTTGGCCATCCGTTGTTAAAAAGCATCCAAACCATCCTTCACGGCTTGAGCACAGCCTTCACCTTTGCTGTTCAAGAGGACGAAAATGAGGAGGTGTTTCCCTGCTCCAGTCAGTCCGTTATTGAGTGCCAGCCTGGTCCATGTCCGCGGACGAACATGAGATCAGGGGGGGAAAGTGTAACCCGTGTCATATAATGTCCCACTTCCGGTGAGGAGTTGGTTGTGGCGGGACAAATTTCCTTTATTAGCGGTGACGTCAGACGCCAAGACCTGTCTCATGCTGCTCCTGATTGTGGCTGATTGTGGCTGATTGTGGCTGATTCTGGCTGTTTCTCTTGGCAATTTCATGGAAGAAAATACATAAAACTACATTTGGACTCGACAGATACTTACCGCTATCACTATCCGCTCAACGGTCAGGTTTTTTTCCCCTGCACTGAATCCCACGACAACCCCACAATAACCTGGATGGCGAGCTACCCTTTTCCTTCATAGACTGGTAGGAACAAACGAACCTTTTCATTTTCCTGCTTTCTTGGATTATAACAAGTTTTGGATCATAAAGACATTACACATTGAACACAACCTTTGGAACAAATACTCGAACCTGGAACTGGAAGGGTACATTTTTTTTTTGGGGTTCTGTTGCATTGCATTTTTTTTTTTGTATTAATCATATATATAAAGTAATTTCATATTTATAATTCATTGTATATATGTATATTATTATTGCATACCTGCCTAAATAACTAATATTGAACTTAATATATATTATTTTTTGACTAAGATTCCGTGTTGATGTATTTATTCACACACACTGGCTCCCTACCGTACCTACATCTGGTCACATTGCAGTCAGGTCCTAATTAGCCCCTAGTTGCGTTACATATAGCACAATTGGTACACAAAGTAATTCAAAGTGATTTACAGAAGACATTAAAATCAAACATAAATAATTATCATAAAATTAACATTAAAACAGAAAAGTACAGAATAAAAACCTTTTTATCACATGCACAGATAAACAGAACAGTCTGAGTCTGGATTTAAACATTGTCAAAGTCGAGGTCTGAGTCACATCTTCAGGAAGAATGTTCCAGGTTTAAACTGAACAAAACTGAAATGCTAATTTACCAGGTTTAGTCCAGGTTTAGACCTGGTTTAGCCCTAGTTCAGTCCTGGTTTAGCCAATGTTTTGTCCTGGTTTAGTCCTGACTTAGTCCTGATTTAGTCCTGATGTAGTCCTGGTTTAGTTCTGGTTTAGCCCATGTTTAATCCTGGCTTAGTCCTGGTTTATTCCTGATGTAGTCCTGGTTTAGTCCCAGTTTAGTCCTGGTTTAGTCCTGTTTTAGTCCCAGTTTAGTCCTGGTTTAGTCTCGGTTTAGACCTGGTTCAGTCCTGCTTTAGTCCTGGTTTAGCAACGATTAATCTTCTAACTGTGACAATAGAACAATCCTCGTCATTATCGTAATAATTATTTGGACTGTACAGACTTTAGAGTTTAGAGACGGACAAAAATACATTTTTAAAGACAGAGTTGTTTTTAAATCAAAATGTAAAAAAAGAAAAAATATTTCTCTTTTGATTGACTAATACATGTAATTCAGAAATAATCTCGATCTGGAAGTCTCCATCTTCAGCCTTTTTTTGATGATAAAATGTATTTAAAACGTCTCAATGACTCGTCCGTCACTAAAATAATCCTCAGCTGCAGCTCTAACTCACTCTGTCAAAAAGTGCATTTTCAAAATAGTTTTAAAACAGAATTTCCATTTTCTTCAGCTTATTTTCCAGCTGAATAGTTCCTAAAAAGTGTCATTTTCAATTTTAACTTGCAGCAAAAAAATCCCCATTTCCCCTCAATCCCGCTGTCATTATCCCACATTCACATGGAGCAGACTTTTGGCGCGCTGGTTTCCCGTCTTACCAGCGTCCTTGTTCCAAACGGAGAGCACCCTGAAGATGAAGGCGCTGAACGTGGCAGCGAAATAACCCCGCCAGTAATTCCTCACAGCAAAGTAGGTAGACGTGACCTCAATACTGAACAGGACCCCTGATGGTGGAGAAGAGACGGAGCAGACCGGATGGAGAGAAAAGGAGGATGGGAAGAAGAAGGAGAGAAAGATGTTTGAAAGCACTCGAAGCCTAGAGTGTAATTATACTCAACAGGAGAACCACATGTAGTCAGACTAACACAGGTGCATGCAGGGTAAGGACAGGGCACATGAGGAGAACTGGAGAAAACTGTTGATTGAAGATAATTTAATGCAATAAATGGAGACTTCTACTTTAAATATGTTTCATACGAGCATGAAAAGCTGCGTGGGTGGTGATTACAGCCCATAGATTGTTTGCTAAAGCCTGAAATAGTAAAGTACGGCTAGTAATATCATGATTATAATGTAGATTAACTGTATAAATGTGGTGTTTGAGTTAGTAGTAGTGGTTTGAAACACTACTGGTGCAGATTAGCAGCTACAGATTAGTGGTAAATCAATAAAAACAATGTAAAACTGTTAGTATCTCGAAAGGCAAATTCATTTATTGCACTATTTTACATCTTTTTTTGCTGTTATCTTTGTTTAGAACACGGTTTGGAGTCATTTAGAAAGTATGACAGCAGACTAGTCCTGGACACATCTGCTTTTCCTCGAGGTTTCTCTTTTTCTCACTGGGTTTTTTGAGTTTTTCTTTGCCGAGGAGCAGGGTCTAAGGACAGGGGGCGCTCTGGGACAGTGGTTCGTGCAAGAGAAAGGTCTAAGGACAGAGGATGTACTGGGACAGTTCTCCATTTGCTTGTTTACTGTTGATTAATTTGCTCGTCTGTTTCTGTTTCATTGTTGATTTTGTAACTTTAACCCTCTGGTGCACAGCGGTCACTGCAGTGGACAGCTACTAAAACATAACTTTCTCTTTAATGCACTGGTTTAAATTGTGGAGCTGCATATCATCCTCTGGAGTGCTCTCTGCTGCCACACTCCATTGAGGTCAATTCAGTGGTCAGTTGGTGTAACTGCAAGTAAATTTCCTCTGATTGGTTTTCTTATTCAGGCCTAAATATTGCATCTATACAGTGTTGAAGTTTCCCAAAAATGTTGAAATATTTTCCAAAGCATAAAAAGAAACATGTGTTTGTATATTTACAATAGAACACAAGTTAATTCCTTTTTACAGGCAGTTCACAATGTTGTTTCATGTCCTGAGAAGAATAAAACACTTCAGAAAAAGGCTCTCATAATTCATGCATCAGAGGGTTAAGTTGGTTAAATTAAGTCTCATGTTCAGCCCTAAAGAGGCGACGGCTGCTGTTGTGATTTTGGGCTTTACAAAAATAACTTGAACTGAACTGACCACTCCTCTAGCTGACAGTCGCAGATTTAGAAAAAAATGAAATGAAAAATAATTATTTTAACATATGCCCATTGTCCATTACAAAGGTTTATGTATCTAAATGCAAGAGAACATGTGCATGTAAAATAAAAAAAAATAAAAATAATGGCCTTATGGAGAAAAACAGCTTTTCATTAGTTACATCAATAAACACCAACGTTATAAAGAGAACGGGTTAAAACGATCTGAGAAAACGATCTGGAAAAAGCACTGACTGCACACAAGAAGATTAGAGCCTTTATTAACAAACAGCACATGGACCAAGCCCCCGGTCACAGCAGGAGCACAGGCAGGAGGAGCACAGGCAGGAGGAGGACAGGCAGCAGGAGGACAGGCAGAAGGAGGACAGGCAGGAGGAGGACAGGGAGGAGGAGCACAGGCAGGAGGAGAACAGGCAGGAGGAGCACATGCAGAAGGAGGACAGGCAGGAGGAGCACAGGCAGGAGGAGCACAGGCAGAAGGAGCACAGGCAGCAGGAGGACAGGCAGAAGGAGGACAGGCAGGAGGAGAACAGGCAGGAGGAGCAGAGGCAGGAGGAGAACATGCAGGAGGAGAACATGCAGGAGGAGCACAGGCAGAAGGAGCATAGGCAGGAGGAGGACAGGCAGGAGGAGCACAGGCAGGAGGAGGACAGGCAGGAGGAGCACAGGCAGGAGGAGCACAGGCAGGAGGAGGACAGGCAAGAGGAGGACAGGCAGCAGGAGGAGCACAGGCAGGAGGAGGACAGGCAGGAGGAGGACAGGGAGGAGGAGAACAGGCAGGAGGAGCACATGCAGAAGGAGGACAGGCAGGAGGAGCACAGGCAGAAGGAGCACAGGCAGAAGGAGCACAGGCAGCAGGAGGACAGGCAGAAGGAGGACAGGCAGGAGGAGGACAGGGAGGAGGAGCACAGGCAGGAGGAGAACAGGCAGGAGGAGCACATGCAGAAGGAGGACAGGCAGGAGGAGCACAGGCAGGAGGAGCACAGGCAGAAGGAGCACAGGCAGCAGGAGGACAGGCAGAAGGAGGACAGGCAGCAGGAGGACAGGCAGAAGGAGGACAGGCAGGAGGAGAACAGGCAGGAGGAGCAGAGGCAGGAGGAGAACATGCAGGAGGAGAACATGCAGGAGGAGCAGAGGCAGGAGGAGAACATGCAGGAGGAGAACATGCAGGAGGAGCAGAGGCAGCAGGAGAACAGGCAGGAGGAGCACAGGCAGTGGTACAGTACCTCCTAGTGGAGTGCCGAAGCAGCAGCCCACCCCCACAGCGCAGCCCACCGTCAGAATATCTGTGTACCCGTACGGGTTCTACTGACACAGGGAACAGGAGCCACAGGAGCCGGGGAGGAGCCGCCGGCAGTGAGGAGCCGGGGGAGAGCCGCAGACAGTGAGGAGCCGGGGAGGAGCCGCAGACAGTGAGGAGCCGGGGGACACCGGGAGGGAGGGCAAGAGGGAGGCCAGTGGGCAGGAGAGGAGAGAGGGGCCGAGGAGGAGCACCCAGGAGGGACGGAGGAGATGGAGAAGCGCAGGTGAAGAGTGAGGAGAGAGAAAGCAAAAGGCAAAATGGCACAAAGTGAATAAATATTGTTCATTTAAAGGAAATTTAGAATAAAACCACCACCGACAGCATCAGATAAACCACAGACACTGAGCCATGCTGCGCAGCCACAACACAACACTGCACAAAAGTGATATTTAACTATTACAGAAAATTACACATTATTCCTTAGATTTATTTGCATTTGTTCTGCTAAAACGTACAGAATATGAACCTTAAGCGTATTTAAATATAATTAATAAGGTTAGATTTGCGTTTATCATTGAGTTGCAAATCACCTGTTAGCATGCTAGCTCCCCAGGTAAACTAGCATTAGCTTAGGAGTCTAGAGTTGACGTTTTTGTAAAATGCAGTGTCTTTGTAAATATTTTAATAAAGACATTTTGTTTAAGTATACTTATAACATTACAGAAAGGATTTTGTAAAACATTTATATGCAGGTAAACACTGCTTGGCCAAAAAATAAGTCGCCACCAAAAAAAAAAGGGTCACACACTAAAAACGCTCTTACTTTCACTTTTAAACACAGCCCTGAGTTCTACTGTTGTTTTTCTTCGATTTGATTTCACCAAACATTTAAGTGTCGCCGATCACGATTTTTTCTGGCCATATTTCTGTCTCGAAGTCCCCACTATCACTATCCTTCCAGTTTTTAACAATGCGCTGGACAGTTCTTAACCCAATTTAAGTAGTTTCTGCTTCTCCTTAGATGTTTTCTCTGCCGAAGCTGATGATTTGACGCTTCTCAAACAGAGGAATATCTTTTCCACGACAGGGGGATGTGTTTTTCGACCTGGTTGTTTAAGAAATTACAAGTGTCTCATTGCACCAGTTGAGGTTAAATAAGTTGTTGCAGCTGAAAGATTGTCACGATCCCTTCTTCTTCTTCTTCTTCTTCTTCTTCTCTTCTTCTTCTTCTTCTTCTTCTTCTTTTCTTTTCTTTTCTTTTTCTTCTTCTTCTTCTTCTTCTTCTCTTCTTCTTCTTCTTCTTCTTCTTCTTCTTCTTCTCTTCTTCTAATTATTTCCGGCAGGCTGTACGCAAACAAAGCATAATACTGCCACCTCCAGGTTGGATCAGTTCATGTCAGTTATCATTAAATTTTATGGTAGAGCCCGGTGGAGAGCAGGAATCTTATTATCGCCTTATCGATTAAGTACGACATTTTCGATTCAGAAAAGATAGCAGCTATTGAAAATGTTTTTAGTCCTAACTCTGTCAATTTAATGAACAGGCTTCTTCTTTCTCTTGCATGGACCTGGCAAAATAAAAGCACATTTAACCGTCTCTGGCTGCCCACAACTACACATTCCACTAGGATGTTTTTTAATAACTTTAAGGCACCAGCCCACAATGCCCCAGCCTGAGTCTTGTTATGTCACAATCCCTGTCTGTGGGGGGCAGGGACAGGAGGTTGGAGCTGGAGGAGCGGAGGAGGCGAGATGGAGTGTGGTGGTGGAGCAGGTCTGTGAGGTAAAGAGGGGCCAGGTTGTGGAGAGCTTTGAATGTGATGAGAAGGATTTTGAAGTGGATGCACTGAGGGACGGGAAGCTAGTGGAGCTTGTGGAGGACAGGAGTGATGTGGGTGTGGGTGAGGAGCCGGGCAGCGGAGTTCTGAATGTACTGTAGTCTGTTGAGGGTTTTGGATGGTGTACCGTAGAGGATGCTATGGCAGTAGTCGATTCTGGATGTGATGAATGCGTGGATGAGAGTTTCAGCGGCAGAGAAGGTGAGTGATGGGCGGAGATGGGCTATGTTTTTGAGGTGAAAGAATGCAGTCCGGGTTATGTGCTTGACGTGGGGTTCAGCTGCACCCGCGGAGGACAAGAGGAGCCAGGACCTGACACTCAGCGCCAAATCATCGTCTGTGTATCTCTGTGGTGCTCCCTGCTTGGCTCAGTTCATGTTTTTTTTTTTTTGCTTTTTGACTCTGCTAAACTGGATACTTTTGCTCCTCACCAGATCTCGCTCCCTGGACCCGCCCAGCTCTCGTATTGCCCATCCTGTTTCCGTCTTTGCTACTCCCGCTCTACCCCAGGACCGCTGCAAACACCCCGCTCTCGACTCACCGTTTGATCTACCATCATTTTTGCGCTTTGCACTTCTAAACCGTTCCCCGAGTTGTGTCTTTTTGGTCCCTCCTGTCGGACGTTACGACAAAAATAATCGCCCCTGCAGTAATTATCCAATAGGAGGCTCGTACCTATTTGCTTCGTTAAATCCAGGTGGCCAGGCAGTGTATAATGCAAATAATTAAATTGTTTGTTTGTTTTTGTTTTTTTTAGCTAGCTAAACCTCTGTCACAAAATGTACACTCAAAAAGGTCAGATTTGGTTAAAAACGGCTTGAATTCAGGAGGAGGGAGGGCAAGAGGGGGGAGGGCAAGAGGTAGGGCAAGAGGGGGGAGGGCAAGAGGAGGGGAGGGCAAGAGGGAGGGCAAGAGGAAGGGCAAGAGGGGAAAGAGCAAGAGGGAGGGTAAGAGGGAGGGCAAGAGGAAGGGCAAGAGGGAGGGCAAGAGGAGGGGGAGAAGAGGGAGGGCAAGAAGGAGGAAGGGCAAGAGGAGGAAGGGCAAGAGGAGGGGGGCAAGAGGAGGGGGAAGAGGGAGGGCAAGAAGGAGGAAGGGCAAGAGGAGGAAGGGCAAGAGGAGGGGGGTAAGAGGAGGGGGGCAAGAGGAGGGGGAAGAGGGAGGGCAAGAGGAGGAAGGGCAAGAGGAGGGGGAAGAGGAGGAAGGGCAAGGGGGGGAAGAGGGGGGCAAGAAGGGGGGAGAGGGGGGGAAAGAGGGAGGGCAAGAGGGAGGGACAGAGGGAGGGCAAGAGGAACAGTCTTTGCATTTTGTTTTCAGAAGTTGTAAGAGTTTAGAATAATTTAGTAAATATGTTTAAATTCTGGTCACTTTATCCTTTCTAGGGCTAATGCAGATGAACGCATAACAGTTAAGATTCATTTCCACATGCACTTTATTTGATCATAGTTTATATTTTACTTTTATTCGTAGTTTTAAGTTGCACTATTTGCACGTTCGTGAAACTGTTTCCTGATCTCTGAGTCTGATATTGAATCGCTCTTTCCTCGTCTGTTGTTTCTATTACAGGAGGACAGATTTGCTCCGTGTCGTGGTGCCAGGTGGAGCATTTTGAGCCCGGGCCAAGAGAGAGAGAGGGAGAGACTTGCCTCCCACAGGGGCTGCGAAACAGGTGGCCACTCCCACGGCACACGCACACACCAGCAGGTCCTGATTATGGTTGTCATTCTGGGGGTCAAAGGTGAAGCGTGTAGACAGAGCCGGGAGCCAGAAAGCAAAGGGTTACAGAGGGGGTGGGGCGGGCAGACAAGAGAGACGGGGGTATGGGAGTTCACTGTTAATTGACATGCCAGACATTACCATCATACTATTAATACAGTGAGACACAAACACAGACAACGTGTGCGGGACCGTCCAAAACAAAACCATGATGGGATTTGAGGGCGTCAGCGGGGAGGGCGGCGAGACGCTTTAAAGAGCAAAACACAGGCTCCACACGCGTCTAAAACATGTCAAATAGTATAAAGTATTGATTTTTTTGGGCCAGTGGACTGGACTTTGACGCCCGTTATCAGCCTGTGTGTTGCTCTATAAGAAATCACTATTATTATTATTATTACTATTTATATTATGCCTTATATTGCACATTTAGTTGAACGAATGTCAAGAAAAAGCCAAAATAAGATCATATTTAATCGCCATTTGCATTAAAATTGGTTGTGGCTCTTTAAATGTGTTTACAAATGTAGTATTTTTAGTATTTCTTGGATCCAGGTGGTAGGTCAGGGGTGTCCAAACTTTTTTCACCGAGGGACACATACTGAAACATATTTGAAGCGGAGTCAATTCAGGGAGTCAAATTGTGCATTTAACGCGTTTGACAGAGACATTGTACCTTTAATAAGACTTCGAAAACTATTTTTAGGTCTGTCACAAAGAAATGTGATTTTATTCAGGTTATAGAGGTAGAATTGCTCAAATTTGTAGTAAAAACAAAAAACTTCCTGATCAATTGGGCCAGTTTAGGAGGTCATGAGGGCCAACAAAAATTGGTCTGAGTGTCGCATTTGGCCCCTGGGCCGTAGTTTGGACACCCCTGCAGTAGGTAGTAGAGTCCTGACCTAGTTAAAGCCACAGTATGTAACTTTTTAGCCAAGAAATACGTATGTTTTTTTTTCATTTTGGTTGTGTTTATTGCACTGAAAAACTTGTAGATTTACCTCTCTTGCCTGTTTCCATGGACATTCTTCACAGAGAATGATGATGATTTAATGCACTGTTTTAAGGAATGATGCATGTGCCACCTCTAGAAAGTTACATACTGTACCTTTATCTACAGGTCTATCAGTAACTACAGTATTTATGTGTAAACAGCCTAATATATGGTATAACTGTGATAAAAACAGCATTGCAAGCCAAGGCGACACAAACATATGAAGTGTTTTACAAGGATTTACAACAGTTAGACATAAAGTAACACAGATTTTCTTTGGTCAGGGTCTCATCTTACCTCATACACGCCTGAGAAAATGGACATGAATCGACTGAGCACCGCAGCACAGATACTGGCGATGTGGACAAACGGCCCCTGGGAAGGATACGAGCGCAACCGTGAGGTACAGGGCCACCACAATCCTCCTCATGACAACTACAATATCTAACACACCAGTCTAAACTAGGACAGGATGTATCAGAGCAGATAAATCACATATAATTGCTGGATGTGACAGTTTCCCTGCTAATGTAATGGGGAAAATGAATGTACGCTGCAGCTGAGGACTTGAATAATTCTGGTTGGTCTCGTGAGAGCGGTAAGTGAGGAAAAGCATGACACGAGATGATTTATTACAACCCACGCTCTGAGAATGAAAAAAAGAGAAACAGTGAAGAGCCCAGTGTAGTTTCTAATGATAAACAGGGCAGAAAAAATAATCACAACTGGACCAATATGTGATTTAAATGGTTGTAATTAGGAAATCACAGCTGTAATCATTTAAATAACTTATGTAATCTTTCTGCAAACGGCTAAATATTTACTCCTGCTATGCAAAAAACTGGATAATTCTGTAGTTCAGACCTGTACGAAATGTATGAGATTCTTGTATTAGTTATACAAGGAATACATGAAAAATATACAAGAAACATATGAGAAATATACAAGAAATATGGAAAAAATATGCAAGAAATATACGAGAAATATACAGAAAATGTGCAAGAAATATACAAGGAATATACAAAAAATATATGGAAATATATGACAAATATGCAAGAAATATACGGAAAATATAAAATAAATATATGGAAAATACAGGAGAAATATACAAGAAATAATATGTGATTTAAATGGTTGCAATAAGAAAATCACAGTTGTAATTGATTTAAATAACAACTGTAATCTTCCTGCAAACAGCTAAATATTTACTCCTATTATGCACAGAACTGGCTAACCCTGTAGTTTGATCCTGTACAAAAGGCAGATTCTTGTATTTTAGCAGTTCTTGTGTTCTTTCAAATGCTAATGCCCCTGGATAGTTTATTTGATTTTATTTATCTTCATATATACAGGGAGAGCCCAATGAGAGCACAGAGACTGTCCTTTCCATGTGCGTCTTGCTCAAAGTCCATTTACAACATTAAAAACAGGAGCAGGTGTGAGTATAAAAGTTTGTTACCAGATCATTAAACTGCATTTGTGGCACCAAAGTCTCTAGTTTTGCATGTCCTTGAAATATATACTCCAGTTTTTGTGAAGCAAAACAGCCAAAAGCCTTTTTCCCGTCTCATTTCTGGTGCAGCTTGTCCTTGATCTTAGACAATCATCTGATCTTGTATTAAATGTTCTCTTATCAATGTTCAACAAGCAAGTGAGATATCCAGGCAGCCTGAAGTATTCCCTTATAAATAAACATCATTCACTGAAATTAATCAGTGTTATCAAAAAAAGATGGTGTCTTGCTACTAAATTTCCAAATTCAATACCTGATAGTGAGTTTTTTTAGACAATAGACCATCATTTTCAACACAAAATAGTGCAAAATAGGGCAGTCTTATACATACTAGATTTGTTAGTATTAATCCTTCTTCAAATGAGTATCTTGTTTCTGGACTAGTTTCTTTCTTTCTTTATTCTTTATTTGTCAGGGCCCATTTACAAATTCATTAATCTTACAAAAGAAAAGATGATTTGAACCAGATTTAGCTACAGCTGCTTTCCATGTGCAGTCCCTGAGCAGAACACACATTAAAACACACATTTCATTACGTGAATAATAATGAACATTTCATCATTGACATTAGCAGGAAAATCCAATACATGATGTTTCCTACAGTCTAAACCAATTTAAAAATCAATTATGTACAGGTTTTTACACTTTTGACAGCCTTGCTCCTGGATGTGCTTTTAATAACTGGATTATTTTATTTTGATTTATTTATTTTTTTTATTATTTTTATTATTTTATTTATTATTATTATTTTATGTATTTTTTATTTGTATTATTTATGTATTATTTATTTTTTAATTTTATTTGTATTATTTTATTATTTTATTATTTTATTTTTTATTTGTATTTAATTTTTAATTTTTTTGTTATTATTATTACTTTATTTTATTTTTTTAAGCATATCTTTTTTAAGTTATGCATGCCCATATTTGTACTTATTCAGTGTTTTATGTTGCACTTTATCCCCAAAGAAAGTTCCTAGTTTGTGAGCTGTGTTCACTGACGAACGATGGCAATAAAAGTTTTCTGATCTTCTTATGAACAAAATCCTACTTTTAAAAACATACATTCCAAATCTGTTCACAAGGTTTTGTCAGTAAAATTGCAGTCCAACATTTGTCCAGTTGTTCAGTGTTCGGTGCAGCCCTGACAAACAGAAGCACAGTTGTGTTTTTACCTCTTTTCCCACCGGCATGCCGCTGCCCAGACCCGCGGTGAGGCCGATGACTTTGGCGATGAAAGCTTTCAGGGTTAAATATTCCTTTAGCACCACGCCTCGTAAAATGGTTTTCAGCTCAGGGATACCAGAGCCTGTAGAGGACAGAAAGTACCAAAGAAGATAAACTGTTTAAAGAGCCTGTGATCTGTGTTCTAATGTTGTTTCCTCATCACACACAGACCTGGAGTTGTGTTTTTTCATTCACACATGTTTAACACAAAAACCTGCAGATTTAGCCTTAAGTTCTTCTCTCAAACTGAAAACACTCCGTTCCACCTTGTGATGTCATCATGTGGTGATACAGGAAGTGCTCCACTGTGTTTTTAAACCCCACACACCTTCATTTCTAGAATCATTTGGATCATTTCAGTGTCTGGAATTTCCGATCTCTAATGAAACAAAGGTAAAAACGTAGCTGTTAACTTGAAAACTACCACTTCATGATATCACAAGGTGGAACAGAGCATTTTGAGCTTTGCAGATGTAAACAAAGTAATAATTTTATCTCAGTATAGTACTGTACTATCTTATTATTAGTAATATTACTTTTCTTTCTCTTCTATTTAATCTTATTAGTATATATACACTTATTTCTGTTTGGTTCTATCTCATTTTATTCAGTCATTCATTGTATTTTTTTTTCTTTTATACATTTTCTGCTTTCATAAAACAGCGTGTCAAAATAAAATGACAAAAGTAAAATGCAACAACCTGCCAAGCTTCAAACAGTTTGCGTTGCACAGGTTGATGGAGGCTGTTTCAGGTCTTTTATAAACTGCATAGATGTATAAACAGAAGTATGTGCACAATCTACACTTCTGTATGTAAAACTTTTGTATGTTTGTGCCTTATACAACAGTGACCATTGTGAAACATCAAATTTAAATTAACTGAATTGAATAATAAAGTGTTTGTCATGATGCACGCATGTTCTGCCTCCTGTGTTGTCTCCCTGTGTGCTTTCCCCCTCCCTCACCTGCCTGAACCTGGAGCTGGGCGGAGTTCCTGGCTCCTCCCGCGCGCACCTGCATCCCATCAGCGCAATCAACGCCACCTGCCGCGGATAAGAGGAGCCAGGACCAGACACTCGGGGCCAGATCGTCCGCGTGTCAAACGTGACTATTCCTGCTGGTCTTTTGTACTCTCTTGTTACTGCTGTTAGTGCTGATTGGATTTTTGCTGCCCTCAGATTCCTGCTCCCTGGACCGTCCCAGCTCCTCTGCCTCTGGCTCTGCTCCTGGCCCCGTGTTCCTGCTCCGGTATTGTCTGTCTTGTCTCCACCATCTTGTCTCGTCCTGCACCCCAGCTAGCACCTCGCCTCCTGCTCTGGTCCCCGCTCCCTGCCTCCGTCGCCTCTGGCTCCGTCCCTGTTCCTGTCTCCCGCTCTGGTTCTGGTTACTCCCTGTTCCGGTCCCCGCTCTCCGCGACGCATTCCCGGACCGGACTCTGGCTCGCACCTGGCACCTCGCCCCTCGCCGGTCTAACCTGTACTTGTCTGCCATTTCACAAACTGTAAATAAACACTGTAAACTTGCCCCGAGTTCTGCACTTTTTGGTCCCACCTGCACCAGCCTACGACAGTGTTACTCAAACGTGTGAAAGAAACAAAACACAACTCCAGGTTTGTTTTTGAGGAGGAAACGACATTCCAACATTTCTTAAACCTCACAAGAGTCAGTTTTGAGTCATATAAGACCTTTTTAAAAATGCACTGTCATTTTTCTAGTGGAGGAATTTGCTTGTTTCCGTGGAGATGTTATTGTTTTGCCTGAAATATTCTACAGTAAAGCAAAACCTACGTAAGTTAATCAAAGTTAACACGATCAGCGCTGCACAAAAAGCACAAAAAGAGTCAATCGTTCGGCATCGTTGGACGTGTCGGCGAGGAAATCTGTGTGTTCTTTTGTTAGTTTTAAATCAAGAGCGCTGTAGATTCCCCGGAATTCGAGCAGCAGTGAGCAGTGAGGTGTAGTGAGCCAAGGATTTGGATAATATAGGACCTTTAATCATGTTTTAATATTGTTCAACCATCAGAATCGTGCTACTGTTTGTTTCTGTTCACATATTTGAGTATTCCGCGCAAAATACTTTGATTTTTACTCTTTAAGTACATTTTTAAACAGGTATTTTAATGCTTAAGTAGATTTTTTCATGTGATACTTTTACTTTTCTTGTTTTTGCTTCGGTATCTGCACTTTTAAGTAACA
This sequence comes from Periophthalmus magnuspinnatus, assembly GCF_009829125.3. Classification (NCBI taxonomy): domain Eukaryota; kingdom Metazoa; phylum Chordata; class Actinopteri; order Gobiiformes; family Gobiidae; genus Periophthalmus; species Periophthalmus magnuspinnatus. Next base: position 30,154,852 of record NC_047141.1, on the reverse strand, counting down.
AAAGTGAGTACTTCTTCAATCACTGCTCTAATAAACGTGAATATATATTAGTAGAGCGAGAAAATAAAGCAAAACAGAGGCATTTTCACACGTGACAACCGCTAATAACGCCCCGTCCGTTTGTGTACATAGTGGCTCCGAGTGGCTGTACAGTTTAATTTATTATTCATTAAATATGGCCCCACCGCAGTCAAACACATTCACGCTCGTTTGTGTCAAAGGGAACGCGGCGATCGCTGTCAGGCTGCAAAGAGCTTACCGATGGCCTGCGGGGAAACCAGGTGACAGAAGAGCGACGCAAACATGACCAGGATCATGGGATAAGTCACCCACGCCAGGTACTGCAGCGGCACGTTCCCCTTAAGCTCCCCGTGTATCCACTTGTACACTGGAGCGACATGGAAATACAAGGAAAACAGCACAAGGTTTTAATACAAGGTGAAAATGTAAGTCATTCAAATTAAAAAACGAGCTAAAATACGAGATTGGATCCACGAGAACGAGATAATACGAGATTTTAACGTGATTTTTAATGTGTAAATTGTGAGATTCAGTTTCTAATTGACAAGTTTTGACTCGCTTTATTAAATATTTGTGTTTCCGTTGTAGTTTTGCTTGTTGAAACTCACCAAAAACCACGGGATGTCATCGTGTTATCAAGGTCAAAATAAGTGCGATTAACGATTATATCAAAGTAATTATTAAAATTGCTGACAGCTTAAACTTGGAAACTACATAAAATGATTCATCTCGCGGATTTTTTCTCATTTTTAAACAAATTCTGTAGTATTGTTGGTACTAATTGATACGTAAACCAGTATGGAGAGACAATACTCAATTTAACAACTATCAATACTGAAAAAATCCCCAAAAACAACAGAAAATTTGATGTTTTAGCGCTGTATCGAATGCGAACTGTATCAACACCAGTATAGAACCACATGGGAACTTAAAGAACACATTATTACACTGCCTGGGCAAAAAAAAAAAAAAAACAAGTCTCCACCTGGATTTAACTCAGCAAATATGTTGGTGTTGCTGCAGTTGGTCCGGTCGAGGTTCAGCAGAATGAGGTCACCTGAATAAACTGAACCAGGTTATTCCATCAATGGATTTGTTCTTCCCTGATGACACGGACAGATTCCAAGATGACAATGCCAGGATTCATCAGGCTCAAATTGTGAAAGAGAGAGACAGGAGCATGAGACAGAGAGAGACAGAGAGAGAGAGAGGGGCAAGAAGGGAGAGAAAGGGAGGCTGAGAGGGAGAGGGGGAGGAAGAGAGAGAGAGAGAGAAACAGAGGCAGAGAGAGACATGCACAGAGAGAGAGAGAGAAAGAGGGGGAGGGAGGCGGAGCGAGAAAGAGAAGCAGAGAGAGGGAGAAGCAGAAAGAGAGAGACAGAGACAAAGAGAGAGAGAGAGGAAGAGAGAGAGGGAGACAGAGAGAAATAAAATCAAAGAGGGAGAGAGAGGGCGGCAGAGAGAGAAAGAGAAGCAGAGAGAGAAAGAGAAGCAGAGAGGGAGAAGCAGAAAGAGAGAGACAGAGAGAGATGCACAGAAAGAGAGAGAGAGAGAAAGAGGGAGAGGGAGGGAGGGAGGGAGGGAGAGAGAAATAGAAGCAGAGAGGGAGAGAGAGAGAGGGAGGCTGAGAGAAAGAGAAGCAGAGAGAGAGAGAGAGAGACATCATTTTCACACATGGATTGTCCACCACAGAGTCCAGACCTTAACCCCATTGAGAATCTTTGGGATGTTCTGGAGAAGCTGCAGCGTCAGACTCGACCATCATCAATGCAACAGGTGGAAAATTAATGCCACACTGGATGGAAATAAATCTGGTGACATTGCAGAAGCAAAATCGAAACAACGCCACAGTGAATGATCAAAGCTGAAGGCGGAACAACCAAATATTAGAGCGTGTGACCTTTTTTTTTTTTGGTCAGGCAGTGTATTTTGTGCTGAAAATGACATTCTACTGTCAAAGTGTTATTTTATTTCATTATTGTGGCATCAAAATTTAAATTGTTTACATTTTTTCCCCTTGTAATCAAACTGTAACTTGTAAAACTGCAGGTGATGTCAACAAATGATTAAAAAGTAATAATTTCTAGCGAGTATCGAGCTGTTTTCATAGGATCGAAATCAAGTTTTAGCATCGCGCCAACACTAATCCAAATGTAAACGTGAAAACTAAAAACCCACATGATCATTTTCCTCATGATACAAACTCCCGTCGCAGTTTGGTCTCGCGTGATCTTTCAGCTCAAGTTCTCATCCCATCCCCGTTAATTAACTTTCATAAAACCTTTGTACTTGTACCTTGGAGACTCTTGGCGCTAGCGTAGTCCATCGTCCAGCTGACCAGGGCCATGGCCAACCCAAGAAGAACCAGGAAAATCCAATCCTCCCCCATTTTGTTCACGATGTAGCGCCGCACACGAGCCAAACAATCTGCGGCACAACACAGAAGTCGATCAAACACAACGTCAGAGTCTGGTATTAGAAGTTTGTGCGAAATGATCTTTTGGATGAAGCTCACGAGGGAAGATTTCAAGTAATTATTGTGAATAGTTGTAGAGGGAAGCAACACGGAGAATACTGGAGAATTGTGGTATAAAAGTTCTACTCAAACTCTTGAAACTCTACTGTAAACATCTGGACTTACCTACATGTCGCTTTCCTGCTACGTTTGTGTGTACGAGATCGCAAAAACTCACCTCAGTTTTTATTCTAGACATGGGCAACTAGTCTTGTCACGATAACACAATCTGAAATAATATAGACAATAAACGATAACATTGCAACTACCGGTAATTTATGCCATTTATGACACAATATTCCAGATTCCAGAGCAAATTTAAACCATGAAAACTATCTTAAATCTACAATAATGCTAAAAATTATGAGCTACATTAAATAAATACCGTATTTTCCAGAGTATAGGTCGCACCATCCAAAAAATGCATAATAATGAAGAAAAAAAAAAAAAACGATTTAAAGTCGGGAAAGTACGGTAGTAGAATTAAAAACTTTAGTACTTCGTTTGCATCTGTAATGAGTCAAACAAGTTATTAATTCAACCTTTTATGGCTTAAATCGTAGCATGTAGCCAAAAAATAACAAAAAATTTCCAAGTAGTACAAAGAAAATATGCACATGAGAAATATTGACTCCCCAAAAATATTGTTCCTGCTTTCATTTACTAAACGATAAGTAGTTGTAGTAGTAATTATCATGACAGGCCTGTACGCAACGAACTTCATGCCTCTCACTTCATATTATAACTTTTTGGCTTTTATGGGGGAAACTAAATATAGTTGCTCATTCTGAGAGTCCACACTTCACTGTGATTGTGTAGAATTTTATGTAAAATCGTTAAACTTTATCCAAACTTTTACTAATTTTACTCATTTTGTACTCGTGGAACCTCAGCAGACTGTTTTGCTCCATTACTTCTGCGCTCACCTTGGCATTTGGAGTATGGGCGGGGCTTCATGCTGGAGGAGGCGTGGCTGTGGTGGGACTCGAGGGCGGGGGGGTGATGGTGGTGCCTCCGCCCGAGCCCTTTGCGCCCCCCGCTGGACGTGCTGCCTTCTCCGGCTCTTTTCCTCCATTGTCTCTCTGTGAGTAAACGCGCTGCCTCTCGACGGGCAAAGTTTCCCAGCTGCTCCCTGTACTCTCCGTACAGCTGCAACAACAACGAGTACACACTATTTAAAGCCCAGCAGAGAAGGAAATATACTACACAGAATAAATGAATAATACATGGAGTTCTACAGCTCCAGGACGCATAAAGCTTTTACACTGCGGCGTAAATTCAATGCTCTTGATGGAGATACAGCCACGTCTATGAACTGTACTAAGAACTTTAATGGACAGTTTCATTTGCAGCTGAATAAGTCAGAAAATGCAATAATATTTCAGCCACTTGTATCTGCAATCTTGTCCTTTCGGTCATTACCCAGAGCTCATGACCATAGGTGGGGGCAGGAACATAGATTGACCGGTAAATTTTGCCTTTCAACTCAGCGCTTTCTTTACCACAAAGGACCAATACAGAGACCGATCCACCTGTTAATCTCACGCTCCATCCTTCCCTCACTCGTGAACAAGACCCTGAGATACTTGAACTCCTCCACTTGAGGGGGCTGGGCAGCTAAGGTGGTGTTCCAGGCATATCCCACCAGGAAGAGGACCCAGGGAAGACCCAGGACATGCTGGAGGAACGTGTCTGGGGTGAGGGAAGTCTGGGAGTTCCCCTGCGACCAGGCCTCGGATAAGAGGAAGAAAATGGATGGATGAAATAATAATGTGAATCACAAACATAAGATTCAGTGCAATTCGCTTCAGTCAAGATGTGAGACACTGGCGTGGCTCTTTTTAAAACATAAATTATAACTGTATTGTCACTGTCTTTGTCTGTTTTTAAAAATGGACCATGAGTCTGGAATAAAGATGAATTGAAACTGAATATTACCACATTTGCATTGACGTAGCTTTCAGTCTGACTTTCTGAACACCAGTCACGCATGTGCAAAACCTACAGTATAACTCCATGAAGAGCCCCTGTTTTTGCATAAAATATCTCCACTTATGCACAAATAGTACCTAGTAGTAAGAGTAATAGTACATAGAACCTTTATTATTATTAGACTTAGACTACGACAGACTTTATTGTCATTCAGATGCAGAAGTGTGGAAATTTCTTTGCAATTATGTCCCACGCAGAACTCTAAAAACAGCAGCAGAATAAAACATAAAGTCCTCACTCGTTAAGATTAAAAATTAAAATGAAGAGTGCAGCAGTGTTTTGTAAAATGCCGATACATTTCAGAGGAGTTCAGTGCACGAGTCCCGTGAACGCTGCAAAAACGTCAGCAGAGAGAACAGTGAGGATATGATGTTGTCTTCAGTGTCTTTGAAGGATTTTTTTTTCTTTTCTTTGTCTTTATTTATACAGGGGAACACAATGAGAACACTTGGGCTCCTTTTCATGGTTTAAAACGCGATACAAACAGAAAAACAAACAAAACAAATAAGTATCATGTCCATATAAAACATTAAAAACAGGAGCATTATGTCACTTCTGTCAAAAACATATCAAACTTTGCTTTTCCTTGGAGTTTATTCCATTTTTGTGAAGTAAAACAGCCAAAAACCCTTTCCCCGGACAATTATCACGTCTTTCGGGTTGAATAATGACCCCACTTTCTGAAATGATTGTGAATAAATCATTTCACTTAAGGTCGACAGAACAGATGTTGAACTTTGTGCCAGTTTTTGTTTCACGCAGGCCCAGTAATCTGACATTTAAACCGCAAATTCCACTGCAGAATTCTGACCTGTGTCCAGCTCACCTTTAAACTACAGGATTCAGGAATGTTGGAACGCCACGTGAACGCAACCAGTTTGTATAATAAGCGCCTACGAGCATGCACAGCCCTGTATATGGCGGTCAATAAATAACACAAGTGACAATTGCGATTTGAAGAATGGTCAAAACTAAATTCTGTCTGTCTGCGTGTAGAGTTTTGAGATAACAGAGTGGAGTGTGTAAGGGATACACACCAACCTGAATACTCTGGCAGACAGAAATAGACAAAATGGGCATGGAGATTGGAAAAACCCCTCCCAGAGAAGAAGCAGGGGTCTTGGAGTGAAGCCAGAGGAAGAGATCCTGAAAGAGGGGACATGCCTCATCTTCCCCTTCCAAGGATCTGAGAGCTTTACACTTAGACGCACACACACACACACACACACACACGGACACACACGTACGCGCAAGGCCTGTAGTCCACTAACAAAATTGTTGGTCGACTAAAGACGTGCCCTGTTGATGGATTTGTCGATTAAAAGACGGCGTGGCAAACGATTTCAAAACTATTAAGTGTCTCTACGTATTTGCACCAAACCGCACGTGCAAAAACAAGTATTTGTGCAGATAAAAACAACTAAAACACATATAAAAGCGATGTTTTCGTATAAAGCGATGAGTTGAATCGTGAGTTTAATGTTTAATGAGCTGCCTTTTTGCATCAACACAAAAAAAAATCACAAATCTTCATCTAACTCAGTCACTCATAAACTTCTCGTTTCTGCTATTATCCCACGTAAACTTTTATCAACGCTCAAGGCAAGACGCCGCGTGATCCCGTGTTAAGAGGCAGCGCTGCACTTGTTAAAACCATCCAGGGCTGTAAAATACTGCAGATCTATGGCTGTACCCAACGCGGTGCAACTGAACCCCGTGGATCGCATGTGCCTGAGCGTACGGCCGAGCGAGGAGCTAAATCATGAGGAGAAGCGACTGCCGCGCATTTCGGTCTCATGTTCACACAGGAAAGAGGAGATGGAGATAGGACCGCGAGGAGGCCCGGCCGAGGAGTACCACACGCACTGGCCGTAACTTATAAAATATACTGTAAATACTTGGCAGGGTAGTAGTTTAGAGTTGGAGCCTGTTTCTCCACCTAAAGCTTCAGTTTCCTCACGGATAAACAAGAGAAACTTATATTATGATCCAAGTACAGTTGTTCCTCGCTATATCGCGGTTCACCTTTCGCGGTCTTACTGTTTCACGGAATTGTTTTCTCCCCGACAAAACCCACAGTGTCGATGAAACGTTCTGCACCGACAAAGGCGCCTACGAAGGTTTGAACTTTGAGCGAGTTTAAACGAGAGAGAAATGTGAGAAAATGTTAACGCCTGTGTGAGAAAAGTGTATAAAGTGTGTGGGGAGTGGTTTTACAGCTGAAAACATAGAGAATAATTGTAAAAATAAAGCTGATAGTTCGCGGATTTCGACTATTGCGGGTTAATTTTACACCATGACCCCCGCGATAAACGAAGGACCAGTGCAGCTGAATTCTGGTAAAGTCATTTGGTTGCATTTAGAGGACAGTTACTTCCCTAAAATCAAAAGAATACACGATCACGCAATTGAGTCTTTAAGCTGCAGAGTTTTAGATAGAGTTAAAGTTGCATTTATTGTCTCTTTAGGATAAATCTGTGCTCTGTAGTTGCCCCAAAGCTTCTGGGGACCAATCTCCAGATGTTTGAGCTCGTCTCACCACTTTACCTGGAGGATTTTACCTTTTTTTATTGCATATTCTGGGGTGATGTGTTTGGAACAATACCTATGCATGTTGTTTAATATGAACTGTTTTCTTAAAGGACAGCGCCACTGATCTGCAAGACACGAGTTGCCGCAGGACGTTGCCAAAATGCCAGAGACCGTCATTATAATAAATGAGTGAACACACAGAGCAGGTGTCCAGCAGTTGCACCATGAAACGTTTTGATACCTCTAAATCATCATGTTGTCTATTTTAAACCGTGTTAAATGCCACAAGCCACAAACTCTTAGTGAAAACAATGCCAGAGCGGTGCTGCGTATGAGCACTAAAGCAGCGAGGAGAAGTTTGTTTATCCCGTACTTAAACACAAAATGGGCCGGGACGACAGCGACAAGGTGTGAAAACGCAAACATGCAAAACGCTGGTGCAGGAGACTATTACAACACTTATGTATTTGTTAATAATAGTTAAGTCGAAGGATAAATCTACCATGTATCGGTGCATTATTTTTCTATTAGTTCTAAAGTTTTTTTGAGAATTTGCTCTCATAATCAAACAGGGTCGCAGTAAAAACACATCTGTAGCTCAGTATGAAGCATTAAATTCAATACGTTTTTCTTTTTCACGCCACTTTTTGAGCTTAAATATGAAAAGAATATGTGAAATGTGCATTAACTGAACTGCATACGTGTATACTGACTTCTTGTATTCAATAATCTGCTCAAAATAAATACAAAAAATAATGAAATGTAAAAAAAAAACTCAATCAGAATCAGATTGCCAAACCATCAGGAAAACTGTTACACCCATAGAAAGTAAATATGCACAGTAAAAAGTTATATACTTCCAATTTCTACTCATAATACAGCACAATAACAACTACAAAGTCTGCCATCTAAAAGAAAACCAGCTCAACAACAGCAAACCTAAGTCATTTTCCCTTCAAAACCGCTCAAGTTTAACAACATTTTCCCTCATATTCATCCATTTTGTGATATAAAAGATAGAATATTTGAATTTCGGATCATTTCCACAGCTTGAAACTCATGAATACAACGTTTAAAAGCTACAAACACGAAAGGCCCATTGTCTCTTTAAATCCAGATCAAATTATCAGTGTGTTTCCAGGTGCGGTTCTTTACCTGCTCTTCGTCAGACGCCCTGGACATGTCCTTTAGTGCCGTGAGTCTGTTTTCTGTCCCATATAAATCTCACAGTGGACTACATATTAACGCCAAAGCCTCATCCATCAACTACATCAAACAAACACAGCCTCAAAACCAGAGACGGGAACATCAGAGACACAGACACGGCTCTAAACATCGTGCTACGCTTTTGTCCGCTACGTATTTATAATGACGATATTGATCTGAAACAATTTATTAAAAGAAGCATGTCTGGTGATTTCCAGTTCTGCGAAGATTCAGACTGGTCACTCTTTGGTTTCTGGGTGAATTCTTGACTAATCCACCGCTGCTGCTCAAATTTCGATAAATCTACAGCGCTCTGGTTTTAAAACTAAAGAAATAACACAAAAATCACGTCTAATGATGTCAAACGAATGACTCTTTGTGCTTTTTGTGTAGCACTGATCATGTAAACTTTGATTAATTTACGTAGGTTTTGCTTTACTGTGGAATATTTCAGATAAAACAATAACATTTCCACGGAAACAAGCAAATTCCTCCACTAGAAAAATGATATAGTGCATTTTTAAAGCTCCTATATGACACAAAACTGACTCTTATGAGGTTTAAGTCATGTTATAATGTTGTTTGTGCATCAAAAACAGACGTGAAGTTGTGTTTTGTTTCATTCACACACGTTTTTCCAAAGCTCAAAACACTCTGTTCCACCTTGTGATGTCATGAAGTGGTAGTTTTCACGTCAACAGCTATGTTTTACCTTTTTTTTTTCAATAGCGATTCACAATTCCAGGACTGAAATCATCCAAATGATTCTAGCGAAGGTGTGTGGAGTTTAAAAACACAGCGCAGCACTTCCTGTTTTACCACATGATGACATCACAAGGTGGAACTGAGTGTTTAAGAGAAGAACTCAGTGTAAATATGCAGGGTTTGTGTGTTAAACAGGTGTGAATGAAGCAAAAAAACACAACTTCAAGTCTGTTTTTAATGAGTAAAACAACGTTATAACATAGATCAGAGAAAAGCGTAACACCGGCCCTTTAAACCGTAGGGGCCCTGGTGCGGTGAAGTGGTGACAGCGTGAGAGATCTGCGCTCATTCTTCACCGCAGTGTTTACACGTGTCACAAAACAGCCTTGTACTTTAACAGCTGCATTCTAACTATGACATCAACGCGCTTGTTTACGGTAACGTTCTCATGCTTTTGGACAAGTGGCATGTTCAGCCCCCTCCACGTATGGACTTTACGGTAAAAAGAATCACACGCTCCCCCCTTGTTATGTGGTTTCAGTGTCTAACTTGATTATAAAAATAAAAAATACAGGTTGGTTGAGGTTTTTAAAAAGTGGAACATTGGTTTTAGATCCAAGAAAACATTAAATCAAATACATTTACCATATTTTTTGGATTATAAGTCGCACTTTTTTTCATAGTTTGGCCAAAGGTGCAACTTACGTATATGTTAAATATGTTTTTTTCTATTTTTTAGCTGGTGCAACTTGTAACCCTTAAAAACCTAAACAAAAATACAGAACAGAATAATTTGCAACTCCTTTTCAACCTTTACTGAACTGAATAAACTACAAAGACATGATATTTAATGTTGAAACTGATAAACTTTTAAGCATTTCTCAACTTTCCCACTCTTTTGTTGCCCCTGTCCCAGCATCATATTGAAAATGAGTGAATATTTGTATAAAAACAATAAGGTTTATCAGTCTGAGCGTTAAATATCATGTCTTTGTAGTTTGTTCAGTTCAGTATAGGCTGAAAAGGAGTTGCAAATCAATGTATTCTGTATTTTTTTTGTATACTCCAGTGCGACTTATACTCCAGAAAATGATGTAATGATCTCTTGTTTCCAGCACATTTTTAAAACATATTCTGCTCCAGTGAGATCTCCAAGTACACACTGTTTTATATTATATTTATATTCAACCACAAAGCCATAAATAAACATTAAAACGTATATTTGCCGAGCTAAAGAGGCTCTATAATGCAAATAAAACAAGCAATATATACGCACAATGCAAATAACAACTCTCTAGAACAGTGTTTCTCAAACTGTTGCCCCTGGTGGTAAGAAGAACCCGCTGCATTTTAGGATTTATATTATTTAGAAAGAAATCCTTTAATGTTTTTGTTCTCCTTTGGGTTCTTTCTAATTTGACCTTATCCCTGGTTTAGTCTCATCTTGGACGAGACCTGATAGAGTCCGAGTTTAGATCTGGCGGTGTTTGGAAAACCGAATATCATCTTATGTGGTGTGGAAAGTTGGTGCGCATACCCGGAGATGTGTTTTGTTTCATTCAGACATGTTTGAGTAACCTTTTTATTATTAGTCTGTCCACATCTCCAAAGGTCAAAATGCTCTGTTCCACCTTGTGATGTCATGAAGCGATAGTTTTCACGTTAAACTAACCATAAACCCATCTTTCCTGACCAGTTTTATTACGCATTTGAACTTTATCAGAACATACATAAGATCAACTTTATAAGATATGAAAAATACATTGTAATAAAAAAAAACTAGCTTAATGAAAACTTAGTGGTTAGATCCCTGGATACTGTGGTTGTGTGTCCTCTGCTGTGTGGTGTTTACATACATTACGGTCAGGATTTGGGTTTTTTGTGTGCTTTGTGCTGCCTACTGTCAAGATCCCAGTCTGTCCCTGTGTTTCCTGTGCTGTCTTTGCCCCTCCCTTCTGTGTCTGAGCCTATAGCTGGGCGGAGACTCGGGCACTGCCCACTACACACCTACAGCTTGATCTGCAATCAAGCCTCCTGGAGAACAAAGGGGCTGAGGATTGCTACAGAGGCTGCCAGATTTTCAAGTCATCCTCCAGTTCATCCTCCAGTTCATCCTCTAGTTCATCCTCCACTTCATTCTCCAATTCATCCTCCACTTCATCCTCCAGTTTACCCTCCAGTTCATCCTCCAGTTTATTCTTCAGTTCATCCTCCAGTTCATCCTCTAGTTCATGCTGCAGTTTATCCTCCGGTTTATTGTCCAGTTTATTCTCCAATTCATCCTCCAGTTTATCCTCTAGTTCATCCTCTAGTTTATTGTTCAGTTTAGTTTCCAGTTCATCCTCCAGTTCATCCTCCAGTTTATTCTTCAGTTCATCCTCCAGTTCATCCTCCAGTTCATCCTCTAGTTCATGCTGCAGTTCATCCTCCGGTTTATTGTCCAGTTTATTCTCCAGTTCATCCTCCAGTTTATCCTCTAGTTTATTGTCCAGTTTATTTTCCAGTTCATCCTCCACTTCATCCTCTAGTTCATCCTCCAGTTTATCCTCTAGTTCGTCCTCCGGTTTATGGTCCAGTTCATCCTTCAGTTCATCCTCCAGTTCATCCTCCAGTTCATCCTCCAGTTCATCCTCTAGTTCATCCTCCAGTTTATCCTCTAGTTCGTCCTCCGGTTTATGGTCCAGTTCATCCTTCAGTTCATCCTCCAGTTCATCCTCCAGTTCATCCTCTAGTTCATCCTCTAGTTCATCCTGCAGTTTATCCTCCAGTTTATCCTCCAGGTCATCCTTCAGTTTTCTATCCGTGATCCTGCTCCTTGGACCCACCCTGCACCTCCGCCTCCGACCCAGCTCTCCACGACCGATACGAACACCTCAGCCTCCGACCTAGCTTCCTACTACCAGCTCCTCCCATCAGCATCCACATCCTCCTGTTTGCAATAAACTCTGTCAAACCTGTACCCCAAGTCTGTAGCTTTGACCCAACATTACGTACGTTAAATAAATACAGAAACATGTTTGCTTCAATTTCTGGAAGGAAAGTGAGATGTTATATATTTATTTTACACTTAATTAACCAAGTTTTATTATAATTTAATGATGATAAATAACTGGTATAGCTAATATTTGAAACGAACATTAGTACGATTAATTCTAGGTTACACAATTAAACAGATATAATTCACTTTTTAGGCAGTTACCAGCTCCTTTTACCTTTTGTTCAGTAGAGATTCACAATTCCAGGTCTAAAATCATCCAAATGATTCTAGAAATGAAGGTGTGTGGAGTTTAAAAACACAGTGGAGCACTTCCTGTATCACCACAGTACAAATATGTTATAGTCATTTTACAGTTACAGTGTAAGAAATTATGCAAACTGGAGGCTTTTACATTTCAAAGCCACAAAATGAAGGAACTATTGTATTAAAACATTAGATTAGATTTAATTATTGTCATTGCCAAGTAAAAAAATGACAAAATCCAGATCAAGCAGGATTATGTAACAAATATAAAGCTCTATACAGACACGGGCTAAATACACAGCACTGAGTCACAGAGCGGGGCTGTCGAGGCAGAGGTTGAAGGGCAGTGTGACTTTGAGAGTTAATTAAAATATAATGGCACATTCCGGGGCCTCCTCAGAGAAAGGCCCCTGTGCTGCATATTCATCACTTTATGTTCATGTTTGTGACTCATGCGTGACTGACAGTTTAAATCTATGCAGTACCAGCTTTGTTTAGAACGACACACAGTTTAGACCAGGTTTAGGCCACTTAGACCGGGTTTAGTTAAAGTTTAGAGAAGTTATAGAGTGTATTCCTTGGTCCTTGTACGTAGAAAACCAATGAAAGTAGAGTTTACATAGGGCTGAAACTAACTGAATTGAGTAATCGCAACTAATCGATTACGGACATCAACTAATTTAGTGATCAAATAATCCATAATCGCAAAATTGACCGTACAAAGACTCAAAAACATGTCATGGGCTGAGAGAAGTTTACCTGACCAGCCAGAATCTCACGCTTTAACAAAACCTTCCAAAAAACGAGTAGATCTGGAGTCGTATCCTGTCTCCCTGACTCCAGTGGGCGTGATTGACAGATGGATTAACCAATCAGAGAGACGCATGGTCCATTGTGGCAAAACAAACACGGCGGCTTATACGTGTAAAAGAAAATTCCTGACTCTTCTAGATTCAAACAGAATGTAGAAAGGACTGGCTGGTCAGGCAAGAGATGAGTGATCTTATGACTTTTGGTCTTAACTGGTCCACCCAAAGGACAAAACCCCGAGCCATAAACAAAGTAATGTGGTCTACTCCATTCAGTGTAGTGAAGAGTGCGGTGAGCGTTAAACTTGAGAAACTAAACAGTCACTACATAAGAGAATGAACCAACACCAGCGTGAGAGCAGCTCAGGACCACAGTCTGCTGTACATCTCCATCTAAAAGACGCTAAACACTCCTTTGAAGAGAGTGAGGTTCAGATCTGAGCCAGAGAAAAGAAATAGTTTGAGAGAGGAGGTAAAGAAGCTATTTTTGTTAGGAAACACAATCCTTCCTCAAACAGGAACGAAGCCTTGAGACATCATCTCTCACTGATCTACAACTCCATCCTCAAACCCAAAACAAAGAGAACAATAGCAGCTTCGTTAAGGGTTGAATGGGGTTGTTTAAGATGAAACTGGAGACAAAAGCTGTTTACAGTTTCAGTGTCGTTAGCTCTTCCCTTCAGACAGATAAAAGGCAGTGTCAAGATGAGCAGCCAAATGTCTTCACAGATTTGATTTTGTCTTTTGTTGTTTTGTTGATTTATGGCATATTACAAGACTGACATCAAAAAAACACATTGACAGTTAACCAGTTTTATCTTTAACTTCTTGGTCAAATTCAGTAAATATCGAAAACAACTACAACTAATCAGATAAATGAAAAAATAATCGCTCGATGAATGGATTAGCAAAATAATCGTTAGTTGCAGACCTACTTTATTTGTCCTCTGCATTTTCAGATCTTGAGCCTGGCTTGATCTGGACTTTCTTGGCTGAACGATTTTTAACTTTTGTGAAACTCCATTGACTGAAGCCACTGTCCACTCAGCCACCGTCCGGCTACTGTGAGTTTTATACTTATACCACGCTTTTATACAAACTAACGCTATTCTTTTGGTTATTTGATCATTCAGAGAGTCTATGCATTGGCAGTTTGTGGGGTTTTTTTTTACTTGCAATTTTTGTTCAGCACCAGGGTCCGCTCGTGCCAACTTTAAATGCCTCGTATGAAGTTATTTAATTTCAACCGAGACAAAAAAATATCCGAGTGTGCGGAGCAGAGCGGCCGTGAAACAATACCCCCCTGTCCCAGCCGCGCCACACAAGTTAATGATAAAATCGGACCCGTTCATTGACAGATAGATCAGAAGATTATACCCCCCTCTTTCCTGTCCCATTCTCTCTCCTCCATGACCTCCCCTCCTCACCCCTGACACACGCTCACATTCCACACGCCATGTCGCTGTGTGCATTTACTAATTAACCGGCGCAATAACAATTCCAGGCCAGGTCTAAACGAGGAGCACGCTGTCGACTTCTAATTAAGGCATGTTGTAGCTGCAGCAACAACACAAAGCTCCCCATGTTTTATGTATGAGACACTTCAGAGTTAAGGCAGCGTGGTCCGGACAAGTGCAAAATACACGTGCGAAAAAAGCGAGTTATGAAGTTAAGAACAAAGTATCACAATAAAACAACAATCGGCAAAAGAAACGTGCAAGCGTTTTCAGCAGCGGTGTAATAATAAATCGTAACTGTGAAAGGGGCAAGACCTCACACGATCAAAATGCCACGAGAATATAAATGGGAGAATTATTGTTTAATATTAATATTCCTTTTTTCATCTGTCGCCAATCTGCTACCAATGCAGATTAGGCCACGTTAGACAACTGAAAAGTGCAATTATTATCATGGAATAAGCATTAGAGCCAACGCTTTTACTGAAAATGTTATGTTTCATTTCATTTTTTCATTTATTTATTTATTTCAAGCGGATTAATGAAAGTGTTCATGCAGTACACTTAATGCACATTTCACGTTTTTTTTTTTTCTGATTTGAGCTCAAAAATGAGTGGGAAGATGTGAATATGTAATAAATAAGCACGGTAATAAAACGATTCTGAACGAAATGAGTTCATTAATAAAGCACTTTTTGTTCAGTTTTCATTCTCTCCTCAAATATTGTTAACCCAGTTCTCTAGCCACAGCCGTCCTGGGGGCTAATTGTCATAGATGTGGCAGCTAATCTACGTCAACAGCCTCTCTGACCATTTTAAATTACTCTTCTAACTCTGCAGATTCACGATTGTGGGACAAATCAAGGTTCTATTATCTAATTTCTCATCAATCACTCATTTACTCTGCACGTTCATACATGGCTGAAGTGTCTTGCATAAGGACACAACAATTGCAAATAAAATCCAAACTTACCAAAAACTGATCAATGTTAAGAACAGTTTCCGACGTGTTGATTCGCTCCATCGTGTTCCGTCCTCAAGGTCGTCCCTGCGTCTAACTTTTCTTTAGTTCTGCCTAATATAATGTCATTCCTTTTGTGAATATCATTCCGTATTGTCTGATATAGATGACTAAATTAGACTAAATTATTCAACTAAAGCAGACAAGATGAATACGTCTAATATATCTGTGCGTCCTCTGCGTCCTCGGCACTGTGTCCCGCTGCACCTCGCCTCCGTCAGAAGCCTTAATGGACAGGTGTGGGGCAGATATGGGCAGGGCGGCGGGCACGATCGCACGCCCCTCCAGAGGTTAACACAGACACTTGGGCCTTGACAATGAAGTGTCAGCAGCTCTTAATACAGAACCCCAGATCCTCCGATGCAGCAGATTCCAGCAGGATCATAAACGATAGCGGCGGCGTACAGGATACACGATGAAAATACCTGTTGACTGAGAGGGCGCTGTAACCTTTAAGACTGTTTGGGGTCATGTGGTGGAGTAGACAGGGTGTTTTCCTCCCATTTTAGTAAAGATGCACTACGTAATGTTCCTGTTTGATGGTCCCTCGCCTGCTGTTATCCACTGAGATGCTTTTGCTTCGCCTGGAATGTCCCACAGCATGGCATTAAACTTTTCTGTGAGGATATTTTTATGTAGCCCTTCAAAAAGCCTGATCTGTCAACAAATGATGTTCACGTCGAGAGCGGGATTCGAACCGTGAACCTTT
This sequence comes from Periophthalmus magnuspinnatus, assembly GCF_009829125.3. Classification (NCBI taxonomy): domain Eukaryota; kingdom Metazoa; phylum Chordata; class Actinopteri; order Gobiiformes; family Gobiidae; genus Periophthalmus; species Periophthalmus magnuspinnatus. Next base: position 30,138,644 of record NC_047141.1, on the reverse strand, counting down.
GAAGGGGATGATACTATGCCGCTTGTGCCAATATCTAGACTCATAACTTGTGCAATTCTGTTTACATTTTCAAAAAGGGTCGAACGTAAAAGGAAATGTGGTAAAATATCTCTAAATTTTATCTTAATTTTATCTGAATATGACATCGGTGTGACATCTTGACCCATCACTATTAACAAAATGAGCAAAATAACAAAATGCTCATTGTTTTAACTTAAACATATTAAAGTAACTGCACTGATTAGGGTTCAACTGAATGTATTTCGGAAAAAATATTGAATTGCAATTTTTCCGTCAAGCATTGCCATTAGATTTCCAATTTATGTTGATGAAATACTGAAATATAAACTGACAAATAAATATGAGAATCACATTTCAGAACATGTTTGTGCAGATCTAAACTACAGGGTGAGCTGCGTTTATGCACAATAAGGCTCCATGGAGACACTGGGAGGGCATCTGACACACAGGGAGGGCATCTGACACACTGGGGCATTTCAGAACATGTTTGCACAGAGCCAAACTACAGGGTGAGCAGCTTTCATGCAGAATAAGACAGGATATTTTGTCGTTTGTGGAGGAAATGATGCTACTTAAAACTTTAAAATGGTTTAGTCTCATTTTAGTCCCGGTTTAGTCTCATTTTACACCTGGTTTAGTCTCATTTTAGACCTGGTTTAGTTTCATTTTAGACCTGGTTTAGTCTGATTTTGGACCTGGTTTAGTCTCATTTTAGACCTTGTTTAGTCTCATTTTAGTCCTGGTTTAGTCTCATTTTAGACCTGGTTTAGTCTCATTTTAGACCTGGTTTAGTCTGATTTTAGACCTGGTTTAGTCTCATTTTAGACCTGGTTTAGTTTCATTTTAGACCTGGTTTAGTCTGATTTTAGACCTGGTTTAGTCTGATTTTAGACCTGGTTTAGTCTCATTTTAGACCTGGTTTAGTCTGATTTTAGACCTGGTTTAGTCTCATTTTAGACCTGGTTTAGTCTCATTTTAGACCTGGTTTAGTCTCATTTTAGACCTGGTTTAGTTTCATTTTAGACCTGGTTTAGTCTGATTTTAGACCTGGTTTAGTCTGATTTTAGACCTGGTTTAGTCTCATTTTAGACCTGGTTTAGTTTCATTTTAGTCCTGGTTTAGTCTCATTTTAGACCTGGTTTAGTCTGATTTTAGACCTGGTTTAGTCTCATTTTAGACCTGGTTTAGTTTCATTTTAGACCTGGTTTAGTCTGATTTTAGACCTGGTTTAGTCTGATTTTAGACCTGGTTTAGTCTCATTTTAGACCTGGTTTAGTTTCATTTTAGTCCTGGTTTAGTCTCATTTTAGTCCTGGTTTCTTTTTCAGTTCATCTGTATTGATTGCATTGATCAGCACCAACAGGACTTCTAAAAGATTAAATAGAGACAATGACTTTGCAAACGACACATATACTCCACAAATGCTATGAGATTTTTTGTTTAAATCCTATAAAAATTATTCTTGCCACCGTAGTTTCAATTTTATCCGTGAAAATCAAACCGTTCTCTCAATTTTTATTTTTTCTCAATGTCGGAGTCCTCCACTTCCACGTTCTTCTTCGTCTACGCTCCTACTCTCGCCTCATGGACAAAATCGCAGATACAATCGTCCGAAATGGGTTTCCTCTGCCGGATGGCCGGGCGCTCCCTTAAAGACAGGGTGAGGAGCTCGGTCACACGGGAAGAGCTTGGATTAGAGTCGCTGCTCCTACACGTTGAGGCAGCTGAGGTGACTTGGTGGACGTCTCCCTGGAGAGGTGTTCCGGGCATGTCCCACCGGAAAGAGGCTCTGGGGAAGACTGAGGACACGCTGGAGGGACTATGTCTCTCAGCTGGCCTGGGAACGCCTTGGGGTCCCACCGGAGGAGCTGGAGGACGTGGCTGGGGTGAGGGAAGTCTGGGAGTCCCTGTTTAGACTGATGCCCCCGCGACCTGGCCCCGGATAAGAGGAAGAACACGGATGGATGGATGTCAAATGTCAAATCTATATTTATATCATATTTCAATACATAAATCAAAATCATTACACCAAATGTAAAAGTTAAATCTACTGCAGTGTGATAATTAAAATGGTACAAGTAAAAGTGTGTGTTTTTGTGTGTCCTGTATCAGTGCACCATGTGTCTCATCCACCATCTGCAGAGTGGCTGGCTGCAGTCTTCAATCTCTTAAGTGCTGTGTAAGAAATGAACTGGCTCTGGCTTCTCCGAGACCAAACACATATCGAGATAAAAAGGTAGATAGACTTCTCTACTTCCACGTCTCAACAACTGCTCTAAAAACTAGTGCGTATCTCTATGTAGCTGACCCAAAATACACTTAAAAGACTATAACTGCATCGAAGCTCATGCAAAAACAACCATTTAAACAGAATAATGTGTATAAAGATTGGATTTTTTACATATAAACACCAAAACATACCAGATTCTCAGCTAAATCACTCAATAACTACTTCCGTTTTCGCATATAAATCCTTATAATGTAAATAAAATGATTAATACACATGTGGTCGACTAAACACAACGCACATATTTCGTTTAAAGCTGCAAATCAACATCTTTAAACACATAAATACCTTTTGCAGACTGAGAATCACATGCGTTTCAGAACTAGACGTCAACACTACAAGGTCAACAGCTTTTGGACCACGACAGGATAATTACAGCTGATTTCCACCATTCAAACTGCACGTGTGATTAGGTTGTGATTAAACTTTCAGCCACTCGTCATCGTTACATATTATACGCAGTAGATATACCAACAATAAAATGTATATGAGGTTGTGCGGTGCTTGAATTCGTGGATACTTGTCCTTGGAGTCCACACACAAGGAACATTATTCATGCATTTGTGAGAGGAACAACTGTGCTCATTCACCACAGTTTGATTTTAATTAATTTTCACTGATTACATACAGCACATGCTTCTACTGTACGAGACCGAGGACGGAGATTCAAGCACTGACTGAACAAACATCCACTCGGGGGTTAGGACTCTGCTGTAAAGTCTCAACGAGGCTTTAAAGTGCCAATATTATGCTATTTTCTGATATTTTATAATGTTTCTTTATCACAAACAGACCTGGAGTTGTGTTTTTTTTGTTTCATTCACATGTTTAACACACAAACCCTGCAGATTTAGGCTGAGTCTTTCTCTTAAACTTCTCATAAACACTCCGTTCCACCTTGTGATGTCATCATGTGGTGATACAGGAAGTGCTCCGCTGTGTTTTTAAACTCCACACACCTTCAGTAGAATCATTTGGATCATTTCAGACCTGGAATTGCAGATTTCTACAGAACTAGCTACTGATGTTCTGATGTTATTGTATATATCTACCTCTGTGACTATTTTATTTTTAAATATATCTTTTTTTTTACTTTATGCATGCCTTTATATGTATTGATAATAGCTATATTTCTACTTTTTTTATATTATTATTATTATTCAGTGTTTTATGTTGCACTTTATCACCAAAAGAAAGTTCCTAGTTTGTGACGTTGTGTTTACTGACAATGGCAATAAAAGTCTTCTGATTCTGACTCTGATCTAAAGGTAAAACGTAGCTGTTAACTTGAAAACTACCACTTCATGACATCACAAGTTGGAACAGAGCATTTTGAGCTTTGGAGAGAATAAAGTGTAACTCAAACATGTGAATGAAACAAAACTCAACTCCAGGTCTGTTTTTGAGCAGGTAACAGCATTAGAACATGGATTAAACCTCACGCGAGTCAGTTTTGTGTAATATAGGACTTTAAAAATGCACTATGTCATTTTTCTAGTGGAGGAATTTGCTCATCTCCATGGAGACGTATTGTTTTACCTGAAATGTTGCACAGTAAAGCAAAACCTACGTATACTCGGAGCATATCCATCTTGTAGCTGCTTCATCAACGTTAACATGATCAGTTCAGAGGAAACAACATTATAACACGGATTAAACCTCACAAGAGTCAGTTTTGTGTAATATAAGACCTTTAAAGTGTACCCATTTTTTAAGTAAAATCCATTTTGCCCCCGTACAGATAGAACGTAAAAGCATCTCTTAGCCTACACCGATTTAAATTATTTTTATCATCCATGAACGTGGTAGAAAGACTGATGCGCTCTTAGCATGCTAGTATAGTTATAAACTCAGGCCAGGGAATAATTAACGTGAGAATGCCTCCAAAAAGTTGAGAATAACTGTAAAAATGAAGTAGTTCTGCGTAAATATGGCTTTTATATTGCAATATCTTATGTCAATGTGCAGCTCTATAATGCCGTAAAACCACAGAGAACCACAAAGAAGCTCACAAATCCCTATTTTTGATTGCTATTTTTGCTTTCCTCTGCTCAAACTGCTGCCTTTGTGACCCGGTGGAAGAAAATGGACGAAAGTGTAGTGTAATGATTAGGTCCTGACTGTTTTTCCCAACAAAAAAACACAACATCTACGTATCCGTCAGTGAAGTTCCTCTGGTCATTTGCCTTTTACTTGCCTAAGCTTCCCGAGTCCACACTCCTGCACATCTCCCCTTTGACTGACCCCGTCCCGCAGCCTTTAACCTTTTTGCCTCTCTCTCTGCCTTAAAGTGTTCCCTGCTCTCGCCATGCACCCCTTGTCCCCGTCCATCCAACCCCCACCGCTCCCACCGCCAGCGAAACCTAAACTCACGACAAATATAGCCTCAGTGTGACCCAATGATCACTGACACACTTCTACACACCTCGCTCTCACTCCGGACTACCTTCCTTCACTAAACCTGCTCCTACAGACGCTCGGGGATGTCGCCATGTCGCTTTTTAGAGTCGCGATTATTGTGAAGAAGAAATATCACGATTTTTGGTTATTCACGATCATTTACCCCATGTACAAACTGCAAAATCCTTCATTTACTTTGTGTTATTAATGCTTATATCTTGATTTATCGACATTATAGCGAAATAAAAACACCAGGATCATGTAGAGCGGGTTAATACGAACATTTAAGACCAAAATGACGAGTCTGACAGCAGCAGTTACAGAGAGAGGAGGCAGTTTTTCAATAGAAAGTGAATTGGAGCCAGAGTCGATGGAACTGGAAGTGCGCCAATGATCACTTCCTGTTTGGAATGTGGCGGCTAGCAGGTTAGCTATGTCTATTTATATAAACAGTTCGTGATCAAAACAAACTTTTTTTTTAATGAGAAAGTCAAGTTTGTGTGACATTAGCAAATAAATAAACACTTTACTTCCAAGTTTTACTATATTGGCGTACAGATTTAACAGAAACAACTTATTTTTGCTTTTTACAATTACACTTTTTTGGCTTTTTGATCATATTGTCGCCTGAATAATCACATTTATCGATTAACCGAATAATCTCGCCTTCCGTGCATACAATGTACATACTTTTCTTCCTTCACGGCGCTCAGACTACTTTATATCAACGAACCGCTCACTTATTCACATATATATTCACACACAGACATAGATAAGTGTCTTGCCAAACGACACAAACAAAACAATACTCATGTAGGGAAGCTGGAATCACGGCGGCAACTTGTGGGCCAGGGGATCTGACATTTTGCCGACAATATTTATGTCAGGAGTGGGATTCAAACGGCCAACCTGAGCTACTGTCGACACGTTTCACCTTTTTCCGCCCCGCCCACTTTTGCCATAAATGTTACTAAGCCGCACGAATAACAGGGAATCCAGTTCATTTCAATAGAGAGTTTGAGAAAAGTTTTGTTGCTAAAATCTGATATAAAGTCGGTTCATTTGTGTAAAACGATCTCTGTTCACGTGACGAACAAGTCCACACTGCACTGATTCTCTGGAGGCTTTAAAACGCCTTTGTAGAACTTATTTACTGTCAAAATCACTAACCACCTGCAAAATAATACAATCAAAATAAGATCCATACGATTAAAAATATAGAATTTTTATATTCTTGTGTCGGTAATTTTTGACACACCTAAAATTTTAATGTTTTTTTTTCTCAAAATCATCTCGACATTTTGGCAAAGGGCAGTTATTGACCCTCTTTCATTGCGCTAACACAGAGCTCAGCTTGTCGCTATTGATGTAGCGGCTAATAGCTTAATTACTACACGCGGTCCACACTGTAATTGGAAAGCCACATCAAGTGACTGCAATATCAGATGAAGTTTAATGGCTTAATCGTCTACGTCCTCGTCATTCCTGTCTGCAAACATTTGGCAGGTAACGCACACTCCCTTTCAGTGGCCTGTAACATTGGAGACTTCTGAGATCGGTGTCACTGCTGTTGACATTCTTGGAGATCAAAAATCATCTCCTTACGCAACTGCACTTTTCCGGGATCAGGAGAACAAACAGTGTCCAAGCGGGGAGCAAAATCAACACTGGTCAAACGCAATGAGGATATGTTTACACGCACAAAAATCTGACTGTTACCTGATTTCTGAAGTTACCAGATTACGGAAATGACAATCTAGGTGTGTTTAATGTAGAAAAGTTTTCAACCATAAGACTCTGTAAAAAAGTGGACTAAGTGAGCACGACGTCACCCATAACTTTCGGCACCAGTCAAATGAAGCTAATCGAGGCTAACAGTTTCATATTTGGAGTTCCGACCGCGAGTATCATAGCAACAGAAGAGCCAATCCGGAGCGAGGCTGTTGAAGGTAACGCCCCTTCCAGCCCGCACCGCTGTTTAGGAGAGAGCGGGCACTAAGCAACGCTGTCGATCAAACCTGTTGCTAAGGCTAGCGGGGAGCGACCTCGGGGAAAGAAGGCAGCTGATTCGTCTCTTAATAATGTTCATATTTTGATTTACAGACACAATAGTGAAATAAAAACCCCAGGATCATGTAGAGGGTTAATACGAACATTTAAGACCAAAATTATGAGTCTGACAGCAGCAGGTACAGAGAGAGGACACAGTTTTTCAATAGAAAGTGAATTGGAGCCAGAGCCCATGATCACTTCTTATTCGGAACGCGCCGGCTGTGATTTCAACAGTGGTCATCTTAACACTGTGTCCAGATGACCACCACATACTGATATCTGTGTGTCCCTCAGTCATCCAGGTCTGATCCACAGTAAAAACAAAATATAAAACCTGTCAACTGGACAAAACGTTGTCGGAGTGAAGACGTTTCGCTGCTCGTCCAAGCTGCTTCTTCAGTTCTGGTCAGATTACTGCTGGACACTGCCTTGTATCTGTCTGAAGGGAGGAGCTAACTACAAAAACTGAACTGAAAACCCCTTTTGTTTACAGTTTCTGTTTGTAGGCTACGTCTATTGAGCTACATTAAGTGTGCACTGTGTCTGAGTTATAGCATAATCATTCAGGCCCCTAATTGGTGCTTTTACACCTATTAGCATCCTGGCTAACCCTGCTGTTTTCTTTGTTTTAATTTGGGTCTGGGTCAAAACACAAGAAATGACCTTTGGCCCTGGAATATTTGACCCTACCATCATTGACAATATCACAATAGACACTGTTGAACATTTCAAATATCTTGGACTCACAATTGATCATAAACTGACTTTTGACTTTCACACTCTGGACATTTCAAAAAGATGCAATCAAAGACTTTGTGTTATCCGTAAGTTAAAAGGACTTCATGTTTCACCTCATCTACTGCTTATTCTGTCCACCAGCATCATCCAACCTGTCCTACTGTACTGTCCACCATGTTTTCTTATCGTGCTCACAGTTAAAAACCGTAATTCTTTCACAAAAATAACCCACCTAGCAGCAAAAATCATTGGTCTCCCTACTCCCAGTCTGTCGCAGCTAAACTCTAAAGCCATTACTCGTACAGCACAGACAATAACACAGGACCACACTCACCCACTGCACCGGTACTTTACTCTACTGCCTTCAGGTCGACGATACAGGACTCTCACATGTAATAAAGCACGTTTCAAAAATAGTTTCATACCCACAGCCATTATTAACCTGAACAATCTATAGACCACGAAACTCTGATTATTATGATGCACTTTTATAATGTAATTTACTTGCCTTGGGTCTGTCCAATGTATGTGATGTGTTTGTGTGGTATTGTATGTAAATGGAGTTTTTCCCTGTGTGAACATGACAGTGAAGACAAATTTCCCCTCGAGTACAATAAAGTAACTAACTAACTAACTAACTGAAGATGGAGTTATATCCCCCATCTGTTTGCTTATCTGTCACTGTAATTTCCTCACTGTGGGACGAATAAAGGCATATCTTATCTTATTGGTGTATCTGCCATCTATAACGCCATCCTCAAATCAAAAAAAGAAAACAGCAGGGCTAGCCAGGATGCTAATAGGTGTAAAAGCACCCATTAGGGGCCTGAATAATTATGCTAAATATGAACAGAAACGGTAAACAATGGGTGTTTTCAGTTTCAGTGCAGTTAGCTCCTCCCTTCAGACAGATATAAGGCAGTGTCCAGCAGTAATCTGACCAGAACTGAAGAAGAGCAGCCAAACGTCCTCACTCCTACAACGTTTTTGTCCAATGACAGATCTTATATTTTGTTTTTACTATGCACCATATGTAGAGTTAACTTGATCATCTTTGAGTGAAACATGGTCCTCCGCCTTCATCTTGGAATTAAACATACTGTATAGTTTTACATAAGTATAACAATAACCTTAAACTGTTGGTGTGGTTCCTCCATCATCCAAATGTTCCATGGTAAAGACTTAAGAAGAATCATCAAACCAAGAGCCACTGATCCACCACAGCCTCACTTAACAAGATCTACACTATTATTATTATTTCTACTCCAAGCAGCAAATTCAAAAACAAAACAGGATTGACCTTTGACTCTCCTTTAGCGCTCAGTGACCCATAAGATTATTATCAGTTCCTTTTTGCGAGCGTAAACCACTGGAGTCGACAGCTGTGCGCCGCCGCCGCTCTGCCGAAGTGTGTCTGTCAGAGCAGAGCACCGCCGAGGCTGCTTCCTCCTCGCCAAGGTCAAAGGTCAAGAGCCAGAGTGTGACTTGGAAGTAATTAACACAGGTTTACAAACCCACCAACATTCATTTGGCCATTAACAGGTCAAACATGTCTGCGGTGCGGATCTGAGCCATCCACAGGGAAACGAGGCGTTTTCATGTGTTAGAGCATCGTCTCCAAATCCAATTAAAATGTGTTAAGTGGTTTAAAAATTAACAAGATGGGCCAAAGTGCTGCTCATATTTAAAATCACTGCCGTTTCAATGAAATCATCAAAGTATATCACTACACTTATTAATCAGTTTAATAATAATAATACAATAACACTGTATAACACAAAAACTGTACATTTCTGATTATAAACTGCTATTTTTTCCCACGCTTTGAACCCTACGGCCTGTACAATGCGGCTAATTTATAGATTTATAGATTTTTACCGGCTAATGGCCACCAGGGGGCACTCTCTAGCTGAGAATGTAAAAGTGATACAGAAAGATTATGCGCTGAAGAATACACAAGTTTTGATTTTGAACTGTCATTTTACACATCATGCCACAGCCTCATCATGGAAAACACATAAAGAAATGTAAATGATGCAGTTTTTAAGTTAAAGGCAAAGGATCTGGACATGAAAGAAGGAAATAGAGCCACTGCATACAAGTTTGACCTCAATGAAGGAAATAGAGCCACTGCACGTAAGTTTAGCATAAAAAAAAAAAGATCGTGTAACGTTGGAGGCGGCAGCGGGAAGAACTTAGTCAATGTAAAAAAGACGACAAAATCTTTCAGAGGAAATAAAAGCAGATGCCCTGTGTTAGTGTTGTTTTATTTTCTAAACATGCAGATATGTTCATCCCGTGTTGATGGCGTTTTGGTGCACGGTTTAAAGCGTGTCTTCAATTAAAACTCAAAAAAAACTCTGTAAACCGTCTTTCTGGGTAAATATTTCCTGTTACAACGTATTTGTAACATGCGGCTTATATTCAAGTGTGTCTTATATATGTACAAGTTTTATTTTCTTTTAAAATTTGGCTTGTGCGGCTTATATTCAGGTGCGCTCTAAAGTCTGAAATTTATGGTAAATGAACCTGTAACTGTATCAAAAGCTGTGGCTTGGACTCCTTCACTGACCATAATTTATAATTATTCCAAATCTTTATAAGTTCAAATGATCACACGCAAAAAAAAAAAAAAAAAGTAAGATAACGAAGACATTTAGTTTCACTTGGGCCAGTCCAGTTTTATTCCTTTTAATCTTGTGTTATACGATAATACGCTACATTAGTTTAGTTTATAGAGTTTTAACAATTCCAGTTAAAAAACGCTTTAAAAAGTCTATTTCTTACGGCGGTGTGTTCTTATATGGAGATAGAATAAATTCGTAATGGGCAATAAAACTCCCAACTTCTAAAAAGACCGTTTAAAGTGACCAGCTTGTAAAAAACGTTAATCACTGGATAAAAACATATATAAACGAGAATAAACGCTAGAATGGAGCAGATACGACTCCACACATCATGCACCTTACTAATTTACTTAATAAAAATAACGTAAAGCCCTGATGTTACTGAGCAGTCAATAAATTATACGACAGGATCTATTCACAGCGCCACATAAACTGCTTAAATCCTCTGAGGCTCTGATTTCCACTCACAGGAAAAACACGGAGCATCACATGGACCATCACAGCTTTTACACCTAAGAGCGTCCTGATACGTTAAGCCCGCAGATATCACCACGCATCACATTTCATATTTATATCAAACTTATCCTTCGTTTAGAGGGCGATGTGTTGGGTCAGGACAGGGCTGACTCCAGACGATTCCTCAGTATCTCCAGAGTTTTGACGCCCTGTTTATAGGTGATATTTTGAGCATATTTAACTGGTCAACATGCAGTATTTTCCGGACTATAAGCCGCACTTTTTTCATAGTTTGTCCGGGGGCGCGACTTATACTCAGGTGCGACTTATATGTGAAATTATTACAATATATAATTTCACATATATAATTTCGTGTTATTGTTACACTGACAACTGCACAAAGACACAAAATTTCAACAATACGGTTATTTAAGAGACATCTGAGAAAGACTGAACAAAAGCGCCACCTACATCTTCCTCTGGAGTTGGTGGAGTTGTTCAGAAGTGACACCGACGATGAAGAATTCAGTGGATTTATTGATTTGGAGTGAGATCCAGAGTAAACTTGTTGCTTGTTTTTTCTGCTTTATTTATCTGATTAACTGTTAATATCTTACGTTAACAAACCAGACACGTGTTCAGTTCTGTCTGTGCTTCATGGAGCTGAATAAATATAAATGTGTTACGTTAGCGTGATGTACTGATATTGTGTTCTGCGTCCTGATTGGCTAAGGGACTGTTTTTTTTTTTTTTTATTTACGTATAATATTATCACTATTATTTATTTTGTTATGATTTATATATTTTTTTATTATTTCTTGTGTGATGCTCTTATTCATCAATTTATTCAAGATTTGTGTAATTAATTTATTTATTTTTGTATTATTATTATTATTATTATTATTATCATTATTATTATTATATTTTTGTTATTATTATTACTTTTATTATTTTTTTATTATTATATTATTTTTTTTTTTTTTTTAGTTTTATTTCTTGTTATATAAAGCATTAAAAAGGTGGATTGGTGGATGGATTTATTGATTTGCAGTGAGATCCAGAGTAAACTTGTTGCTTGTTTTTTCTGCTTTATTTATCTGATTAACTGTTAATATCTTACGTTAACAAACCAGACACGTGTTCAGTTCTGTCTGTGCTTCATGTCGCTGAATAAATATAAATGTGTTACCTTAGCGTGATGTACTGATATTCAGCCTGTTGTTCTCTATTTTATTGTTTTATTATAACTTGCCTTTAAAGAGAAAATGTCTGTTCTTGGTCTCGGATTTTGTAAAATAAATTTCCCCCCAAAAATGCGACTTATATATGTTTTTTCTTCATTATTATGCATTTTTTGTTGGTGCGACTTATACTCCAGAGCGACTTATAGTCCGGAAAATACAGTCTTTTGAATGACCATTAATACAGTACTGTTTCTAGCTCCACTCCTCAGCTCTTGAGTCCCTCCTATTCTATTATTATTATTATTATTATTATTATTATTATTATTATTATTATTATAACTTGTCTTTAAAGATAAAATGTCTGTTCTTGGTCTCGGATTTTGTAAAATAAATTTCCCCCAAAAATGCGACTTATAGTCCAGTGCAACTTATACATGTTTTTTTCTTCATTATTACTCATTTTTTGGCTGATGCGACTTATACTCCGGTCCAACAATAATATTTTGTTTTGAATTGTTCATTTTGTTGGTTAATTGCCATGACAACCGTGCTATTTTTCATCATTCTTTACAGCAACATAACTTCACCATCGAGTGTCGCGTCTATGTAGTACATCTAAATTAAATCTGAACGCTGAAATGTTCTGGACGCGGGTACACCACCTGTTTAACTCCATGGATATGTTACTGCTTTACCTGGAATATTCCATAGTATAGCATTAAACACATCCATCTTATATTTATTCATTTACAGGCATTTTCTTGCTAAATCCGGTAAAGCATGTACTGATATTCTTGGTGATATTTCTGCTACACATTGTTTTCATTCATTTTTGTTGCATTAGTTGGACCTGAAATATAGGACTAAACCATTAAAACAAAACTTCTAGACTTACACCTATTAACTCCAGTTGATTTCGTTCCCCATTAAGCATTTAGTAGTTTTTAATAGCCCGTGTTATTGAATGAAAACGAATATCGCCGCGCCGCAGTCGTAGACATCGAGTCGGTCGCCCCAACGCAGCGAACATTGGACCTCGGCTGATCATTTAAACAGATGAAGCCGGGGATACGGTGACATGACTTCATCACAACCTCTAACCTGTGTGCTCGGGTTTCTTCTATATACTGTAGGTATTTATATCATTCACCGATACACACAAACACAAGCCTCTTAACAGGCCTCAGCGGTATGTCTTAAAAGTATCGCCTAACTTTCCATGTTAGAAGCTGCAAAGGCAATGACAATGTTGATATTAATATGCAATTCTTAAAATACATACACTTCATAACGCACTGGTGGTGGTTCTGCCGCTCGTAGTCCATGTTATGTCCCGCAATATGGCTTTAAACTTGAATTTGTCCACTTACAGATGTTTCTCTTGCTAAAAATACCTCAGAAAAACATGCATTCTTGCTGTGAGCAGGGAGCAGGGGCGCCTCTGACCTGTAACCCGGCCTGGAGGATTCCCTGCTTGCCCACATAGAGATAGTTTAAAGCTATGCTGTGGGACATTCCAAGGCAAAGGAATGACATCTCCATGGAGACGAGGAGGCGGCGGGTTCTCAAGCAGAAAAAGGTACAGAAAAGTGGTTGTTTAAGGATACAGAGCAAGATTATAGAGAAGACTTAGGACATTTTCAGGTTTAAAAGGTTGAATTTAAAGTAATTTATGAGAAAAACAGAGCGAGAAGTTGGCGAAAGTAGCAGCAAAAGATGGTTGGGATAACTGGAGTGGTGCAAAAGTAGAAATGCAGGTGTTTTGAGGAGCAAACGGAGCACATTTTTGGACACACAGGTAAAGCAAGATCGGGTAAGACCTACCAGGGTCTGTTGGTATCTCAGAGCCTTCCTTTGCGACGCATCTGCAGCCATTGACACGCTGTCACTGATCCAAAAATAACTCTGCCGGACACCCCAGCATTTCCAGTGGTGCGAGGAAAACCATATGCACCGACTCCCTCTTGCATACGCTGAACACCAGGTCGGATTAACAACACCGGGGACAAGCTGACCTCACGAAAGCATTCTTCAAGATACAGAGCTGAGAAGAAAGATAGGAAATGACTTTTCTGTGGATTTGTCCAGATGATCCAGAAGTTGACGCACCTATGGACTCGGCGGTCAAGAGAATCAGCCAGCGCAACACAGCAAAGCCATCTGATGTGGCAGTGAAGGGCGCAATGCTTTCCTTTATTAGAACTGCAGACACCTAATAACACACACACGAGTTGTTGCCCCTAGCAGCACCCACCCAGCCTGCCCAGCCGCCCATTAGACCGGTGTGTGCGGGTCTGCTGTTCTGTTTAGACGCCAGGGTGAAGGGGGTGAGGTGGGGTTGGAAGGGCACCCCCCCCCCATAGGGCTGTCCCATGCAACGTGAGCAAAGGAAGGTGCACACGACACCCCCCCTGACAGCTCGCACCTAATCACCCAATGATGCAAGGCAATCCCCGCTCACATGCTGTGGTGGGCCGCTCCCAAGACCAAAGAGTGTCATCTGAAAGACTTTACACCCCTACTGCAGTGTCAGGACATTTTGGTTTGGGTTTGATTCGTAAACTATTTCTGAATTATTTATATTAGGGATGGATTTTTGTCTGTGGCTTTGTAGAAAAAGCCAGTAAACGCACAAAAAACCCCAATTCCCAAACATAAAACGTGCTTATGCCATTGTTTTTGACATATAGAATATCCTTTAATATTGCAGAATTAAAGCTACAGTATGTAACTTTCCAGAGGTGGTGCATCGCCTGTTTGATTACATGGAAATAGAAAGTTAAAACTACACTTTGGATCATTTTTGTGCCTCACTGTGGACGATTACAGTTTATAAAGGAGCAACATTTCCATCCAAACAAACGTGACTCTCCTCCTGACCAAAAAAGAGCCAGGTTTGTGGAGTTGCGAGCTCGCTTTTTTGTGTTCGTGTTGGGGTTTTTTTGGCTGAAGAATTACACTGCGTCGCTCTAAAGTGACACTAAACGGCTGGATTAATATAAAAAAAAAATTAAAAATCAGGAACGTTTCTCCACCGTCTGGCAGTGAGAGACATAAGATATTTAATTTTTTTTTCTGTGCTGTTTTTGTTTTGTTTTATTTCTATGCAAACCCAAGATAAATAGTTGTTAAATGATTTGATAGTTTTGACACGTTGATGAGACGGGCCACTGCTATGTCACCCACACAGAGCCGCTCAGAGCCCCATAACTCCTCCCTGCTTTGTGGCCCACACGCCAGCACATAACAGCTTAATCTCAGGGCGCACCGGAGGCCAACGTGTGTGTGTGTGTGTGTGCGTGTGAGTCTATGTGAGTCAGGGCAGAATGACTGAGGACAGCTGTTAGCTTGGCCCTATCTGATACACTGCAACCATTATCACCGAGCGCCGCCAGTGTGCCAGATACAGAGTCGTATCCAAGAAGCAGCATGGAGACCTGAGAAGACGAGCGGATGAGTTAAACTAAACCTGTGAATATCCCAGAAAATCAGAACAGCAGGCGAAGCAAGGCCAGATCATTGGTACAGAGCAACTCGTAAACAAAGTGATTCAAAGATGATTCAAAGTGATTCTTACAAAATAAGAAAGGCGTTAAAATTACAATGCAATGAAAAAGTGCAGTATTAAACCCTTTCAGTCACATTCACGGATAAACAGAACCTTTTGAGCCTGGATTTAAACATCGTCAATGTCGAGTGTTCCAGGTTTTAACTGCACAAAACTGAAATGCTCCTTCCCCGTGTTTAGTTCTGGTTTAGTCCCAGTTTATCCATCCATCTATTTTCTTCCTCTTATCCGGGGCTGAGTCTAAGCAGTCCTCCAGCTCCTCCAGCTCCTCCAGCTCCTCCAGCTCCTCCAGCTCCTCCAGCTCCTCCAGCTCCTCCGGTGGGACCCCAAGGTGTTCCCAGTCCAGCTGAGAGACATAGTCCCTCCACTGTGTCTTGGGTCTTCCCCGGGTCCTCCTCCTGGTGGGACATGCCCGGAACACCTCCTTAGAGAGGCGTCCAGGTCGTCCCAGTTGAGTCCTGGTTTAATCCTTGTTTAGTCCTGGTTTAGTCCTGGTTCAGTCCTGCTTTAGCTCTGGTTTAGTTCTGGTTTAGTCCTGACTCTGGGCTTAAGCAGGAGGCAAAAATAGGGGCAATAAATAAAGGGGACATTTCTCCAAATAAATCTAAATGTTAGTTTTCCATTGCTGTTATGTGCAGAAAGAATATAAAATGTGTTATACAATTACAGTTGGATTAGATTGAAATAAATAAACATCTTAAATAGAAGCTGTTGACCGTGTCACAGACCAACATTTCTAATACAAATGCACAATTGTGTTATAATAATACAATAATAAAGAGAGTTCTAGGGTTTAGTCACTCGTAGAAATTATTAGGTTGAACATTTCTGAATTCAACGAAGTAAAACAAACGAAAAAATGTAATCAACAGGGAAAATATGCTCACATCCTAGAATCTAAAAAACACCACCAACGTAAATCTCCGTTGTCCACTGCTTGTTCTGTCGACGTCGTGATCATTACATGACCAGATGTTTCCAAATTAAAGCTCGATCCAAAGAGGAACTTAAGGAATGGCTCAAGAAGAACAACAGATGCTGGAAAAGTGGTCGTTCCTCTCATTCTTCTGCTGATTGTAGTCGCAGAAAGACTTGTCCAGAATGTGGGGAACATCATGAGGAGAACAGAACAAGCGCAGAGTAAAGTCTCCCTGTCCCGGTCATGTGCTCGTGTTATTAAAGGTCGTCCCGGTCGTCCTTTGGAATGACGGCCTATCGCTCACGTTATATTGGATGATGCTTCTGTCTGATCTATGGTCCCACCTGCAGCTCTTCAACATCTTCAGCTCGAGGAGGACGAGGAAAATCAGATCTGACCTCAGCGATATCGAAGGACACAAAGTTCAGTTTGAAATATCCCCATTATCCAACCCAAGAGTGTTATCGCATCAATGTGGCCCTCGCTGCGAGAGAAATCGACCTGATTGACCAGACTTATCCAGGCGGCTGTCTCCAGTGATGCTACGCTCACCTCCAGTTCAAGTTTATTTATATAGAACGTTTAACTTCAGCTGATCGAAGTGCTTCACATAAAAGTAAAAAATAACAAACAAAAGAACAAATATACACATAACACAAGGAAAAGAACAGTAAAACACCAATATATCCTGTCTAGCTCGTGTTAAATACCAGGGAGAAGAGGTGGGTTTTCAGTCTAATCTTAAACTGTGTTAAAGATTGAGGGGATCTGACAGGCAGAGGGCGCTGTTTCATAGTCTGGGCGCTGTCACAGAAACGGCTCTGTCAGCTCTGGTCTTGAACCTGGCTTTGGTTACAGCTGACCTCTGACCTCAGGGTGCAGGACAAGGGCTGCAGTAACTCCCTCAAATACAGAGGATCCATCGAGTGACACATTTAAACACAATCAATAACGTTTTGCATTGTATTACAGCACAGATGTGATGAGCTCTCGTCTTAGTTTTTGTCTCATTCGAGCTGCAGTGTTCTGGATGTTCTATGAGCGCTGCAGGGAGGCCTGGTCCAGCCACAAATACAAAGACTTACAGTAATTCAGACACAATGTTACAAATGTGTGGATTGCTTTTCCAAAATCCACCTGCAGGTCGGGTTTTACTTTAGCGAGACTCAACTAAAAGAAGCTGGACTTGACAGAGCTAATATTGTAGCTCATTCTGGTTCAGAGAGTGTCTTTGCAGAGATCTGATGGTATTATTTTATACTGAGAGGTAGGTGAGCTATAAAGTGCTACCTGAGCTCCTGCCCGTCTTGATGGAGATCCAGTCCGAGGGTGTTTCTCATGGCTAATCTTCCCCCAACTCGTCTCCAACTATTAAGGCCTTGATTTACTCCACAGTAGTCGACTGCTTCAGGCCTACTGGTAAAAGTCAAAGACGCACGAGAGACGCTGAGGAGTCGTCTTTAAATGTATGACAACCAAAGCGTCCACCTGCAGCTACTCACCTCTCCGGGTACTGACACCTTCCTTCTCGCTCTCCACAGATTTATCACGTCAAGGAAAAGCAATGGAGCTGTTCTCCGACAGAGATGGAGCTTCAAGAAACCTTCCAGGCCATGGAGCCAACTTGGACCTTATCAGATTACATTCCAGTTTAACTCCTCATTTTGAGGTCATCTGGGAACAGGAGATCGTTCGGTCAAATCCGCCCTATACGTCTCTAAAGGTCATCAACCTTTGATGGAAGATGTTCTGTCCATCGTTCTCGCTGAGGTTGAAGGCATCCAGAATTCAAAACTCTTGGGATTCATTTCTCCAGATGTGTCCTGTGTTTCTCCTGTGACTCCAAACAGCTCATGGGGCAGTGTGACTAT
This sequence comes from Periophthalmus magnuspinnatus, assembly GCF_009829125.3. Classification (NCBI taxonomy): domain Eukaryota; kingdom Metazoa; phylum Chordata; class Actinopteri; order Gobiiformes; family Gobiidae; genus Periophthalmus; species Periophthalmus magnuspinnatus. Next base: position 30,120,521 of record NC_047141.1, on the reverse strand, counting down.
TCAATACCACAGGTCACATGGGACCATGGGACGGCCACGTTGGGATCAGAGCAAAATCTTGGCAGTTCTTTGATGTTCTTATTCCAGGCTGAACTTACAGGACCACACTCTTCTTCCTGCACTGCCCCCTGATAAGATGGACAGTCTGCTCTGATGCAGTGGCCGTGCTGCTGTGGCTGTTGCAAATTCCCTGAGTAAATGACAAATGGCAGCCTCTGGTGGACAAATGGAAAAGCACAGTGGAACAAAAACTCTGGATTTCCAATCCACAACAGGTGAGCTCAAGGGCTAAGTGAAAGCATTTTGAGCCCCAGCTCTCAGACCATTCACACTCCAGACAAACATATGTCCATCAATGCAGTAATCCTGTTTTTATTTATTGTATTTAGGGGATTATATGTTTGTGTGAATATGCTGCATTATCTCCATTGTTTATGATTAATTAAATCTCTTCAACTTGAGAGGCTACAGTGGTCTACCATTCTGCAAACTTTATGAAATCTTTATTACAACTGATGGAAAGTCATTAGTACATCTTATTTACCCCCGTAATTTGTAATGGATAAAATGTATATGTTGGATTTTTAAGAATAAGAAAATACTGACGTGTATCACAATTCATTCACAATTAAAAAAAATAAAACAAAACTAGACATGATTGTCTAAAAAGACAAATGAAGCTTGTACAAAGAAGCTAGTGGCATCTAAATCAAACTAATCAGGAAACACACTACATAACCTATAAATGATAAGAATAAAATATTAAATAAACATTTCAGTTTGGCGCGTTTCAACCTTGGCTGTTTATTGTACACAATATTTGGCAGTCGTCATGAACAAATGTCTAATTTTACATATCAAAATATGTGGAACAATGCAGCTTGCCAGACAAATATCTGAGACATGAACCTGATAATACTACTTCATTTGAAGTATATTTAATGTGATGGTAACAGAGCACCTCCAATGGCCGCATTACTTCAAACATCATGATATAAGGATGAGACACAAATAATACAGTTTTTAGATAATTTTTCTCAGATAAAATACTGTAACAAACGTGATTTCAGGGGGAATGCCATTAAACTGTACATGATGTGGTCAGAATAATACATAAAAAGCAGCACATTGGTTTTAACGTCATGGACAGGTCACTCTTGGCTCCAGTCACTGTAGAAACCCGCATTTAGATTATCTATTGGAAGACAGTGGGAGTAATACAGTAAGAAAAGCTCCACTTACAGCAGTGCCCCAATGGCAGAAACCCCATAAGAGGTGAGAGATTGCTATAGTTCAAAGGTCACGCCTGTGAACGACCTCCAAAGTAGCACCATATTCCCCTGTTAGCCGACTAGCGTGAAGGCTAATACGTAACACGACGGATACAAAGAAAGCTGGTGGGTGTCATGAATTATAACAATATTGATTTAACAAAAGCAGAGATTAAAATAGACAGACAAACATGAAAAGTGTATAAGTGCTGGCTCTGAGCTGCTCTGTGGGAGGATTACTAGTATTACCAAGAACAGAGCAGGCGGATACATAAATAAACATACAGCAATAAACACTATTATGAAACATATAACAATATTGATTAAAAAACAAGTGTATGATGAAATGCAATTATCTCAACATGTATTTGCTGCCACCTGTTGGACACTGTAATAAAATATTGTCACTTTCTAAAATGAAAAATACAAATATTTATATAAAAAAAACAAGGGACAGAAAAATAAATCTGCGTACAAAATACATTTCTGAGTGAAAAAAATTGTACTTTTAAAAATACCTATGTAAAGCACAGAAATAGTACAGAGACACCAGCCAAATCTATGCACATCCAGTGTCCACGTGGCATTATTAAGTTCATAGTTTGAGAAATGAAAGTAAATAATAAAAATAGCTCAAGTTTCTAAAAGCAGAGTGTGTCCGAGTGTGTGGCAGTGTTCAAAAACTCACTCCGTTTACATGCACGTCAGGGGAAAAACAAACCTCCGCCTTAATCCGATTTCAACGGGATTTCTAAAGTGCATTATTTATATTTCCCAAATCACATAAATACATCTGGAGTACTCCGATTGTACTCTGACTATGCTACGAGAGGCATTCAACTGCATGGGGTAAGAAACAGGCAAATATTAGACTCATTTTAGATTAGCAATTACACAAATTATGGTCCCTCCCTCCTTTGTCGTTGGACGTGGAGTGTTTCTTCACTGTTTTGGTCCATTACCTTAAATAGGAGAGTAAAAACTACCCGTTGAAAGCAACTGACTTGTGACTAATGCATCTTTTAACATGTCTAAATAAAAAAAAAGACAAATGCACAAAATAATTTAGTTTATCAATACTTGAAGTGCAATTATTCTTTTTTTTTTAAACAGATAAGTGCCATTTAAAAAAGCAAAAAGGGTTGCGGTTTACTTTTTGTGTGGTAATATTGCAATTAAAATATTCCTTTGCTCCATGATAAAATACACTAGACGCTACTTTTGTTGATAATATCTGCGTAACAAAAATAAAAAATACAGTGACAATTTTTTTAAATCAAGATAACTGTTTTTGCAATTGAGCACTTCATTTGCAAAAGTGTGGTTTTATGTACAGAATGTTAGCAGCTTTCATTGGGAATTAGAGCTACATAGCTTTAGTGGAATGCTAAATTACAAGATGCCCCTGAACCCTTTGGCAAAATGAGATGGAAATCAGATCAAGAAGCTCAAGAGCGTACTCCGATTTCCCTGTGCATGTAAACATAGTGACTGACGGAGTTATTATTCTCTGCACTAGTCTGAGTGTGGCACATATTGTTGATGGGTCTCGTGTTTGGGGAAGAAGAAGAGGTCTTTGCAGAGGGAGCTGGTGAACTCTGACATCTCTTTACAGCGGTGGTGGGCGGTGCCAGGGGCGTGTCCCTCTCTCTCTTTGATTCTCCCATTTACCTATGAACAGGGAACAGAAACAGGAACGTTACAGCAGGATCCAGTGAGGAACACACAGGCAAACTGATGACAACAGAAATTCTATTTTTCTATTAAAGTGTACTGTGTAACTTTTAGAGTGGGGAGTCCGTCTGCTTAAACCTTGCACAGCCACATGGATTTTTGTGATATTTTTGAGTTCACAAACCCACGAGAATCCATCTTGGCGTGCCCCCGCTGTGTGGTTAATCGTGTGGGCAGACCAATCACAGAGCAGCATTGAGGTTTGTGCGAAAGCCCAAATGAACCAAAATAAATATGACGACACCGACAGACAAACTTTAGCCTATTTTAGCATCAATACAGACTATTATGTTTGTGAAAAATGTGCACTGTTGGACAGGGAAGATGTCTGTGCTTTTTTCTCAACTTGATGAAACAAAAGTTAGATTTTCCGGCTTGTTCTGCTATTGTGACGCTCCGACCTGTCAGATTCAAATAATTGTCATGACATTCCGTGTTTTCCAATCACTTTCGGCGAGGGCCATCCCAGATTGATATTGTCTAGAACTTAATTCAGGGTGCTACATATATCGCTCTGGCATGAGCCAGGTTACCATGTGTTTGATGAGATTACTTGCATATTTCCTTCTATTAGACATTGTTGTATAAGTTGTAGCCTCAAACACAGTGGCTGAGGGGCTAGTGCCCTCGCCTCACAGCAAGAAGGTTGCAGATTTGGCACCAGTGCCTTTGAATCTTTCTCCTCGTGTCTGGATGTCCTCCAAACACTCCCGTTTTCCCCATAAAGCCAAAACACGCACAGAAGACAATGCTCCAGCCAAGATAGTCCTGATCAAACCGAGCTCAAGAAGGGCCCCGGGACACTGCACTGTGATGCCTGCTCCTTCTGACACGTTGACAGACATTGAAAAATAAAAGCTAATCTAGCCTCGATTGGATTTCTTAAAGTTGAAAAGTGTTGTGGTTAGTGATTATGTTAAAACCAGAAATAATATTAATTTCCAATCGATAAGCTTCTGCAGTCCCTGAGTATCTAAAAAAAACATTATGGCAGCAGCTGCGTTACCTGCACGAGCATGTCTGCGAGGTGAGTGTCTTTGGCCTTCAGACGGAGCACTGTGTTCAGGTCTTGAACGAACCAGGATCCTCTCTTTGTGTTTCGCATCGCAGCAGTGCCTTCACCCATCAACACAAAACAGAGTGTCAGTTCAAACGGCCTTTACACTTTAAACAAGACATATTTAGCTTTGGGGTAATTTTGTATTAAACTATAACATAGGTATAACATGATTACATTTTGTTCATCGTAAACCGCAATATTAGTCAAAGGGGATTAATAAAAGAAATAGGTCCATTGACTTCCTGTTCAAAATGGACATAACTGTGGTCATAGATAAGGGGTAGGTGAAATCAGGAATTTTTTTTGAGCACTTAAGCTTCAAATGCAGGACAATGCACGTTTACGCAAACATGTATGAATCACTTGAAACACAACTTTGCGTAAGTTTGTTATCACGGTTAAATGATTTTACAAAATTTGTCCCCTTCAGTTTTCTTTAGTTCAGGATTATGATAAAGCTTAATGGTTAATTTGACAGTCTGATAAAAAAAAGCACTTTAATTTAGGTTTAGGAGTATATATTGTCTTTTAAAATTTCACAATTATGGCATGCAGGGCTGTACTTGGGGAAAATGATCAAATAAAGAAAATAACTTACAAATGTTCTGACCTTTGAGAGAAGCGAAGCCGCAGATCATGTCCGACCTCTGGGGCAGTTTGATCCTGGGTCGCCCCATGTCCCCTCTCTGTCTGAGGCTCACGTCGCTCTGACCCTCTCTCCCAGCATCCACCTGTTCACAGCTCGGTGAACAGGTCCTCGTGGGCCCATCTATCTGCTCTACTCCACAGTCCATGTCCTCTGCAAAACAAAACATTTATCACTTTTGAGTTCTCTATTTCTTGCTTGGGTCGTTGGGCTTGTGGCAAACACATTAAAAAAGAGCTTACCTCCTCTGCATGCCTGAATAAAAAACATCTTTGGTTTATTCTGTAATAATGGACAGTGCGCATTGTCGAAGGACCCAAACACCCAGTCGAGCTGAAACAAAAACATGACATGATAAAGTTAAGTTGTGACAAATAATTTTCTGTATTCAACTGTCATTGCTTATTATTTTAATAAGAAACATGATGAATGTTGAACCGAATCATTTATAATAAGGACTAGACCATCTATGGCGCACTGAGGCATCCTTAGTGTATAGACTGTCACTGTTGCTGTGTTTTAAATAAGGTTTTTCAAACACCACAGCCGACCCTGCCCAATGACATCACTCAGGAGCTTGTGTGCGTGTGGTGGCGTCATGATTATCACAATGTCTCGGCCTAATCGCAGAGAGGCTTCGGCCGACCCTGCTATGCCCGGGCGGGACCGTGTTAGAGACAGACAGAGACACAGGACAGCTCGCCGTAGGACAGCTCGCCGTAGGACAGCTCGCCGTAGGACAGCTCGCCGTAGGACAGCTCGCCGCAGGACAGCTCGCCGCAGGACAGCTCGCCGCAGGACAGCTCGCCGCAGGGAGACTCGTCGCCATGTTCTCTGGCTGGCACGTCGAGCACTCTGGATAGCCAGGGCCCATTGGCCCCTGCGCTGGGTAACTCGTCGGGTCCACAGTCGCAGCGATTGAATCTCAATAAACACTTGCATGCATGATAATGTCATCATTATTCCAGCTCCTGTTTAATTACCTGCAGTAGTTTTCCGTCGGTGCCGTACACAGCCCCCTCCACTCCATGAGAGAGCAGACACACCACACAGCTGTCCATCGCCCTGTGCTCCGGGCGCCTGGTGAAGATCTCTATGCACCGCCTCATGTCCTGGGAACACACAAACACCTTCACGCTCCTGTCTGTATCAGTCAGGTTCACAGATGACGATTAGCAAATAAATTATAATAATCCAAAAGAAAATACTGAATCACTTATGGTACCTTTTAGATGCATTTCTAATTGTATTTTTTATCTTTTTTAAATGTATGTATCTCTATCTATTCCATTTTAAGGAATCGCTATAGTAAACTAGTTGTAATACTGCTGTTGTTACCCTGTCTGACTTGTAACGGGACTAAATATTTGAGACTTTAATGAATTCCTTACAACTTTCACTAAAATGGTCAATATATTATTATGATTTAGTTCTTTAGATTATTATGATCTGTCTACTCACAGTTATGGATTAACTCCTGACATCCCTGTATCAACCTCAGTGATTACACATTCAAGATTCTTCAAGCATTTCTAGCATTTTTACAGCCAAGTGACCAGCTCAAAAAAATAAAAAGCATTCTCAGAAAATCTCACCAAGTCAGCACTGCATAGTTACCTGAGCAGTGAGGTTTCTCTGGACTGTAACCATGTAATCCAGTTCAGTGAAGACTTTCCTAAGCACCTCGTCATCCACCTCACCTCCTTTTCTCAGGTCGAGGTCTGGAGCGCAAGGGTCAAATTCCACATTACTGATGACTAAAGCCAGGCCACGGGGAGAGGAGGTCATTTTATAAGACTGTCAAATACAAAAGGAGCACAAACAATAGGAAACTTAGTGCAGGTAAACAAATATAGCTTTTAGTGATAACAATTGTAATGCTGGTTTATTCTATATTACAAAAACACTGGACTTGATGGCCATGTTGTTTATGTTATAATTAGATGAGCAGAACGAGCCTCACATGAACAAAACTATTTGGAAATAAAGTGAAAATGCCTCTCTCTGATCTGAATCGTCACTACCTAAACCCCAGCACCTGCAGCCAACCATTAATCAGTGCTAGTGCAGCTCAGTGAGTGAATTCTGGAGGTTGTGAGCTTTTACATGAGGTATTACGTGTCCATAATAGTGAGAATGAGAAAAACATGTAAGTACCCTCTATATATACAGTAAAGAGCGACCGATATGGGGTTTTATGTGTCCGATGCCGATACTGATTGTTTAGAATTCACAACAAGAAATGACCGATAAGCTCTGCCGATATTTTTGGGCCAATATGTGATAACTGATTTTGATTATTTTCTCCAACTTATGTCATTTATATTTACTACAAACTCCCTCTAAGCCCATTTTTACCATAAACCTATAAGAAAGCAGTGTAGTCATGTTTTGTGCAGGTATCTCTGTGTATTAAACTAATATAAAGCTTTGTGTGTATTTTTAGGTAGCAGATTGACCAAAACAAAAATATCGGCCTGTGCTAGAGATTTAAGGCCAATTGCTGATACATTACAAAGTCTAAATATCAGCCCGATATTTTAGACAACCGATATATTTGTCTATCTCTAATATACAGTTCCTTTAATCAAATACATCATCAATAAAATCTGTAAAAAATCCACTTTACCTGCTGGCAGTGTGAAAGGTAGAACTCTTGAGAACATGGATAGACCGGAGTGGTGATTGGACTGTCTGTATCTAGGCTAACTTCCATGGACTCTGCAAGACCATATTATTATTAATTATTTACACATTACATTACATTAAAAGGCCCTTTGCCAAACTTTTTAACCTGTGAAAGTGCCTTTAACCCATAAATTATATTACTAGCAGGAGTTTGTGAACCGCATAACAAACTTGGACACGTGCCATGGAATTAATTAGTGTTGTCTGTGGTTAACAGTCCACAGTCTGTGACAAAAGAGGTATGTTGCAATGATAGTTAACTCCACTTTGCCATCTGAAAGTTGCAAAATCTACACAAAAATCCAGCACTTAAAGGATCCTAATGTGCAGAAAGAGATATGAAAGATAGAAATCAGTTTGAGCAACAGCTAACACTTTAAATCCTACTTATCTACCACTTTTTCAGAAAGGGTAAATAGGGCACTGGGGCTTTAACGGTGATTCTTGACAGTGTTCTTACAGTAGTGTGATAACTGGTGATATCTTTGCACTACCAGCAGAATGGGTTTCACTATTAGGGAGTGGCACGCTTAGCCCCGGTGACAGCTAGTGCAGTCAAACACACTTTATTGATACTTTTAAAAGAAATTTGCAACAATAGACAACACATTTCTGTTAATTCTGAACACTGACTAGTTATGTGAAGAAATATATCTTATATTCTAGATAAATAGGGTCAAAAAATAGCTGAGACTTTAAACATTAGGTGTCACTATGGAAACAAAACAAGAAAACAACTGGTGACAAAGACACTGCTTAGTATTGACTTGCGTCTGTCACACTCACCAAGTGTCCGAGGTCTTTTGGCTGGAATGACTTCTGGTGTGGGGAGAGGAAGGCTCTGAAAACATATACAAAATGAATTAAATAATATTAAACCATGAAGAGGTTGTAGCTAAAAAGAAACTTCTAGTTAATTATTCTTTTAATGTGGATTCAGTTAGGCCTGTCACAATAAAAAACAAATTTTAAACAATGATATTTTACAAGAGTTATATAACGATAATATTTAAACTACTTTATCCCACTGACGCAATAGTAATAAAGCAGGATAATCCCAGTAAACTTTTTTTTTTTTTTTTTAAATATAATGTATCATTAAAAGGCTGCAACAATCAAACAGCAGAATGAATAAATTAATTAGCCATAAAAGTTGCTTATTCAACCCTCTTCTGCTAAAATCCTATCGCACTGCAACTTAAATAACAAAAATCTCCACATTATTAAAAAGAAAATATGCACACGATAAATATTGAGCCCAAAAATGTACTGTTCCATCTGTCATATACTGAACGATAAGTCATTATAGTGATTATCGTGACAGGTCCACTACATACAGTACAAATCATTTCTTTAATCTTGGCTGCAATAAAACTGTCGTGAAGAATACAATATTAAAATAGCAAAACTTTTGATACTGCAATAACAGGATAATACTAAGATGCTCCTTTTCTACTGTGCAATCAAGAGGGACAAAAGTGGTCAAACAGTGAAAGTTGATTCATGTAGGGGAGTGACAGCTAATCTGATCTGAAAATATAAAAAAGTATTCAAGTTCTGATAGAAAGTTGTGTCCATGGGTGTGAGTGTGTAATATATATATATTTTTTTTAATTCAATAGAAGTAAATATAGACAATAAACGATAACCTTGAAACCAAACCATGACGCAGAATTATCCCCAAAAACTATTCTAAATGTTCTATACTGTTAAACGTTAAAAGTTAGTTTCTATCTTCAATGAGTCATAGACGGTATTTATTCAACCCTTTACAGTTCAAATCACATTGTAGTATGGAAAAATAACAAAAAGATCCCCACTTTTACTATGAAAAAGTCCCCATGATAAATACTGACCTCAAAATTGATTGCTCCATCTATCACATATTGAACAATCAGCCAATATAATAATTTTATAACACACATGCAAGGCTTATTATAGCTTCAGGACTCTTATCCTTACCTCTCCGTGGGCCTCACTCATGTCTGTCTGTGGACACTGTGTGAGTAGGTCATATAAGTGCTGTTGCTCTGTGTCTCTCAAAGCTGAGCAGAAGCTGCTGAAAGCTTTGGGTCCTCGCTTTGGTAAAAGAAGCAGCAAACGCCAGCTACGTTTCTGAGAAGTTTGTTCAGCCTAAAGAGGAAAGAAAGAACGACAGAAAGGAGAGATCATAAATACAAATGCACAGAGCAAAGAAAATCTATAAAAAACTCAAAACTAAACAGCCATAACAACAGCTTTCCATCACAAGCTGTTATTACTGTTCAAAAAGGGACTGTACAATTAAACAGAAACAACAACAACCACTACTACAACTACTACAACATTATATTGTTACTATATACACTAAGTTCCCTATGTTTAGACTTTAACATTTGTTTATCATTCAGTTATAGTTTACATTTACTCCTGTGTGTACTTGGAAGATCAAATACTGCATTTTATGATGATCTGCATGTTCCATCGCTGTGACAAATGTATATTACTGTAATAAATAAACTCATCGCTATCCAGTTTCTGTGACATGTGAGTAATTTGCTCTCTTACTGATTGTTCAAACCTGAGCAGATTATGAGTAGGAAAATTATACAAAAAAATGGCAAAGTAATGAAGCAAAAACAAACATAAAAGTGAAAATATTAAACACTGAAAAACTTATTTTAAAATGCATTGTACTTTATCTTCCTCATGCAACAGTAACTCCAAAAAAACTCTGATAAACTGTCACATGTCCCCAGGTGGTTTTGATTATAAGGTTCATTTTGTGCAAGATTCCTCAAATTATTCTAGTGATCTGATTATTACAGGCCACGTACATGTACCCACTGTGATATTTTGTTGTAAATGAGTTATTATACTCGAGGGAATTGACACTAATGACCATGCGTCATTAGCCACCACACGTGCATAAAGGTGCTTCCAAAGGTGTAGTACCATCACGCTCTCCGCCATGCTCTCTGTGAGAATGTCCTCCGCCTGCAGAGACTGAATGAGCATTTCGTCCACCACCATCTGTTTACAGAGGACAGTCGAGCACTTCTGCAGAGTCCTTTTATCACGTTTTGACATGCCACATTCCAGCATTTTGGTTCATTAAACTGCACACAGAAAACAAAAGCGCAGGTTAGTACAATGGACACAGAGCAGAGTGGAGGTATTTTTCACTAACAAGACAAAAAACCGCACCCCTTACTATCTGTGCAATGTTTTGCGGGTGTAAAACCACAACTAGACACAAGACAACACGCTTGAACGTTGATGGAAGTGAGACGAGTTTATCAACACTTTAAAAACACATTAAAACTACTATGCTATTACTCCAAAATGTACACACAAAACAGCAAGGAAACATGCTGCGAAAAAAGTAGGGAAAATAATTGTTTGGAGACACGCAAATTCGACTAATATTGTTGCTATTTATGGCACAAAACAATGCAAAAGTTTGTCAGTGGCGCTCTCCAGAGACAATCAGTGCCAGAGTAAGAAATGTGTAGTAAATGTCAGTTGCTAATTGCTGGAGCTAGCATGCTAACAAGCTAACACCACAGCGCACAGACAATTACGCGTTTTATATGTAATAATAATGACTTACCGTGTACTTTTAGGCGTATGCAAAATGTATACAAACACACTCAGGTGGAACAACAGCTCCGTGTCAATATGGTTCCTTATTTTATGTAAATTCGCATCTCGTCCACTCTACACAACTTCCGCGGTTGTGACTCAAGCGCGAGGAGGGCGGGGCTTGAGGGGCATTGTTTTGAATTTGGACCAATCACAACTAAGGGATTTTTTGATTGACGTTTTTACAGGCCAATAAGCTGGCACCTACTGTAAAATGACTGGAAAGCTGGAAAGTCAATAATAATTTCAATTTGAATTGTGAATGGGGCTTTTAATAAGTAACCAACAGATAAGAGGGACTTTGCAGGGCGACCTTATTGACCATATTTTCCCTGAACAAAGCAGGAATCAAAAAGTAATAGATAAAGAGTAAGAGATTCTAAGAAATCTGTTATTAGTTATAATATTACACAGTTTGTATTTGTGTGTGGCATGATATTTGGCATATATTAAAGTGTATTGAACAAGAAGGGTAGATGTATTCATAATTAAAATGAATGAATCTCTATTTTACATCTCAATATTATGATTGCTAATACTAATGCTTTATTATGTGTATTGACAAATGGAGGGTATCAATGAAAATTAAATAATAATGTCACTCACAAACATAAGATTCAGTGCAATTCGCTTCAGTCCAAGATGTGGAGACACTGGTAAGGCTGTCTTTTTAAAATGTAGATGTTTACTCTTTGTATTGTCACTGTCCTTGTCTGTTTTTAAAAATGGGCCATGAGTTCGAAATAAAGATGAATTGAATTGAAATGCGAGATAATTAATAAAACTCACTACAGAATTTGACTGTGATGAGTGACTTGGGTAACTCCCAATATAATCCATACTGAGTCGCAAATGTGCTAGCCTGAATTAAAAATAAAGTTAAAGTCTGTAGGTTTTTTACCCTAAATGTGACAAGGATAATCTATATATATTTGTGACATTTTATGATCAGCAAAGTGACACATCTGTTTGTCAGTGATTGTGACTTTGGGTTCATGAGTTCATGCTTTCTTATACATCTCGAGTCTTCCACATATAGCAACAAAGATGACTAATAATCACATATGTAGTGGTACAGTTGGGGTTGTCAAACGTATTGATACCCAGATACTTATAGATACTTAACGGGCTCAAATTATGCTGTTTTCTGATCTGTGTTATAATGTTGTTTCCTCGTCACAAACAGACCTGGAGTTGTGTTTTGTTGTTTCATTCTCACATGTTTAACACACAAACCCTGCGTATTTAGGCTGAGTTCTTCTCTCAAACTGAAAACGCTCCGTTCCACCTTGTGATGTCATCATGTGGTGATACAGGAAGTGCTCCGCTGCATTTTTAAACTCCACAGACCTTCATTTCTAGAATCATTTGGATGATTTCAGCCCTGGAATAGCCCATTTGTACCAAACAAAAGGTAAAAGGAGTTGTTAACTTGAAAACTACCTTTTCATGACATCACAAGGTGGAACAGAGCATTTTGAGCTTTGGAGATGTAGACAGACGAATAGTAAACACGTGTGAATGAAACAAAACACAACTCCAGGCCTGTTTTTGCGGAGATAACAGCATTATAACATGGATTAAAGCTCACAAGAGTCAATTTTGTGTAATAAGGGACCTTGATAATAGATACTCATTTAATTTAAGTATCAATGCTGAAAAAAACACATATTTAAGACAAATTTTGACCTTTTCTGAATAGTTAGAGCATAGGCTTATATCACGATCAGAACTAACACCAGAGGAATATGTTTTTGTTGAAAACCCCTCCATTGAAAACAGTGAAAATATCACTGCGGCATCAAAACTGCACTATACTGACCATCGAATCTTAGAGTTTAGTTTAAATTTGAGCATCATCACTAGAAACAATGACACTTTTGACACCGTGTCCTTGTCTGTCTGAATCCCACAAGAGACAAATCATTTAAAAAACACATAACCCTGTGTTTAATACGCTCCCAGTCCTTTAAACAGTACGCACTAAACACAGGGTTTAATCCAAATAGGTTTTTCTAGTCTATCCACTAATAAAGAACATTTTCTACCTCCCCTGCTGTCCATCTCCTCACCCTGACTGTGAGCTCTGTCAATAATTGATGATCCCCACTTGCTCAAAGGGTAACAGGTCTGGGACTAATATCTCACCCATTTCTTTTCTATAATGAAGTCTTGGTTTATAGGCTCAGACGCCGCGTACATGCCACCGGTGTAAGTTGAAGCACGTCTGCCTCGTGTGTCCGGTCTGACTGTGTTCTGTCTGTGCAGGTTACAATGGCTACACCAGTTTGGACCAATAGAGGGTTAAAGCTCCAGACTGACAGCACGCCAGAGGAAAGAGAAGCTTAAATGAGGAAGAGGTAGGGGGCGGAGAGGAGGAGCAGCGCTAGAATGATAGAGGGAATTACTTCAGCTGTAGACAGTGCTGATTTCACTGTGGTAAAGTGTAAATATGACCAGTGACACTACGGCGATGGAGAAGCGTGGTGACACAAGCTTCTCGAGGAAAAGAAGTTCGACTTTCGGAGCCTATGGGAGGTGAGTCGAAACAAACATGCACACAGATGATCAGAGGCCATTTGGAAACATGGAAAAAATGATAATGAAACTGAATTATATTTTCAGACACAAAATTAACAGTGAAAATTGATAGCTTTGTATGGAAAAATGTACAAAAAATACTTATTTTTTATTATTTACTGTAAGAAAAGGAGACTCACGTGACCTTTGAGAAATACTGAAATATTTTAAATAAACTTGCAAAAACTGATACATTTGTTTTGAAAATTGGATCCACTCCTAAAAAAAATAAAAAATCTAATTGTTTTGTTATTATTTTGGAGCAGGTACATGCAAATCTACAGCTGAATGATTTGACCCTTGAGAAAAAGTCAAATATTTTAAACAAATTTGTGAGAACAGAGCCAAAAAATGAATAAAAAAATACATTGTTTTGTTGTTATTTTGGTGCATGAGAATCTAAAGTTGAATGATTTGACCCGTGAGGAATAGTTTAATGTTTTTATTGCACAAAAACAGAATTGTCAGTTGGGAACACTGTTATGCAAAGTGTAAATACAAACATATGTTATTTGCATACATAAGATAAACCTTTGTTGGCTTACACAGGTCAAATTATATGATTATTGTTTTATTTTATGGGGAAATCTGTATAAACCTTTATCTTGTTTCAAACAGTACTTCATTCATTCAATATTCAACTTACTTTTCCTTTCATACCTACGCACACACCAGTGACATAAACTTACATTCATTTCCTGGAGACTGAACTATGATAACTATATTTACTACTTGCCAAACCAACCAACTTTTAACATGTATTTTTACTTTAACTCGTGTCACTGATCTAATAATGAAGGATTTATGTCACGGGAACCAGATTTTGTCTCTATAAATGCAGCGGTGGATGAAGAAAACTGTTTTGTTACATAAATAAAAGTACACATATGGAGGTAAATAGTTACTCAAGTAAAAGTGTCACATGGAAACATCTATTTAAGTAAAAATATTTAAGTACCCATTTAAAAAATATACTGTAAGAGTAAATAGTGATACTGAGTACAGTATAACAGGAACCATACACATCAATTTCATAATTTTTCTGATGAATTTTGTGCTATTTTTGTTTCCTCAAAATTGAAGTTTGAACTCGAAAACTTTAGTCAGGATGTTTCCACGAACATGGTAAAAATAACTCCTAAAATCATATGAGAAGTACTTTTTACTTTTCAGTCCTGTTCAGAAATGTAGTGGAGTAGAAAGTACAGATACTGCTCTCAGATGTAGTGAAGTAAAAGTAAAAAGTATCCACAGTAAAATGTACTTAAGTAGAATTTAGGTATCTGTATTTTACTTAAGTGCAGTACTTTACTACTTATACTTTGTTACTTTCCACCACTGCAAAAATGTATACAGATTTTAGGCTCCACAATGTGATAATTATGGTACATTCCCACCAAAACAAGGACTAAACTTGGACTAAACCAGGACTAAACCAGGACTAAACCAGGACTAAACTTGGACTAAACCAAGACAAGCCTGAACACTTCTTAATCTTAATCTTTGTCAATAGCGTGGACAGATCATGTGAGGATACGTCAAGGTGAGGAGTTTCATTTTTATTGCTGTTTACACGTTAACTTTGTCGCTCTCTATATAAAGTTTTACCTTTCCCCTTTTACAGACCCGAGTCCATGGGAGCCACTTTAATGAACATCCTGGACTCTCCGACCATTGAGCCCACACCTGTCCTCAGCTCCAGCAGCAATCAGAAGGTACAAACGTGCTGCCAGTAGAGGGCGCATGGACTCAAGTGTAGTTTGAATGAGGGTTAGTGAGGAATAGACTCAATACTGATACCGAAAAACACTCTTTATTCTTTAGACAATAGAGTGTGACTTTCATTAAATTAAGTGGTAGTACAGTGGTCCCTTGTTTATCGCGGGGGTTACGTTCTAAAAATAACCCCCAATAGGCAAAATCTGCAAAGTTTTTACAGTTATTCTCTATGTTTTGCAGCTGTTAAACTCCTCACCACACACTTTATACACTTTTCTCACACAGACATTAACATTTTCTCACATTTCTCTCTCGTTTAAACTCTGTCAAAGTTCAAACCTTCGTAGGCGTCTTTGTCGGTGCAGAACGTTTCATCGACATTGTGGGTTTTGTCGGGGAGAAAACAAATTGCAAACATACAGCACTTAAGAGTCACACTGCGATCCAACGTTTATGTAAATTTGGACAATTGGACAATGGTCTACAGTCCATCAGCCAATCAGGACGCAGAACACAATGCACGCTCATATGCCATAAAAAAAAAAGTGTGTA